>NW_028256437.1:0-24060 GCF_048593485.1 Apis florea | reverse complement strand
AAGAAGGGTATTTTTGATTTTTTAAAATTTCGAAGTATTTAAACCGCTGTATTTTATATTCTAGTAGGCGTATTTAGGATTTTTTGGCTCATTTCAAGCGCGAAACTCTCCTCTTTCGAATCGTTTCATCCGTGTTTTTCGGAGAGAAACGGTTCAGACGCTATATTCAAAATAGTGGAAGGGTATTTTTGATTTTTTAAAATTTCGTAGTATTTAAACCGCTGTATCTTATCTTCTAGTAGGCGTATTTAAGATTTTTTTGGTTTATTTCAAGCGCGAAACTCTCCTCCTTCGACTCGTTTTATTCGAGTTTTTCGGAGAGAAACGGTTCAGACGCTATATTCAAAATAGTGGAAGGGTATTTTTGATTATTTAAAATTTCAGAATTTTTAAACCGCTGTACCTTATCTTCTAATAGGGGTATTTAGGATTTTTTTGGCTCCTTACAAGCGCCAAACTCTCCTCTTTCGACTGATTTCATTCGGGTTTTTCGGAGAGAAACGGTTCAGATGGTATATTCAAAAGAGTGGAAGGGTATTTTGATTTTTTAAAATTTCGTAGTTTTTAAACCGCTGTATCTTATCTTCTAGTAGGCGTATTTAGGATTTTTCTGGCTCATTTCAAGCGAGAAACTCTCCTCTTTCGATTGATTTCATTCTGGTTTTTCGGGGAGAAATGGTTCAGACGCAATATTCAAAATAGTGGAAGGGTATTTTTGATTTTTTAAAATTTCGTAGTATTTAAACCGCTGTATCTTATCTTCTAGTAGGCGTATTTAGGATTTTTCTGGCTCATTTCAAGCGAGAAACTCTCCTCTTTCGACAGATTTCATTCGGGTTTTTCGGAGAGAAACGGTTCAGACGCTATATTCAAAATAGTGGAAGGGTATTTTTGATTTTTTAAAATTTCGAAGTTTTTAGACCGCTGTATCTTATCTTCTTGTAGGCGTATTTAGGATTTTTTTGGCTCATTTCAAGCGCGATACTCTCCTCTTTCGAATAGTTTCATTCTGGTTTTTCGGAGAGAAACGGTTCAGACGCTATATTCAAAATAGAGGAAGGGTATTTTTGATTTTTTAAAATTTCGAAGTATTTAAACCGCTGTATCTTATCTTCTAGTAGGCGTATTTAGGATTTTTTGGCTCATTTCAAGCGCGAAACTCTCCTCTTTCGAATCGTTTCATCCGGGTTTTTCGGAGAGAAACGGTTCAGACGCTATATTCAAAATAGTGGAAGGGTATTTTTGATTTTTTAAAATTTCGTAGTATTTAAACCGCTGTATCTTATCTTCTAGTAGGCGTATTTAGGATTTTTTTGGTTTATTTCAAGCGCGAAACTCTCCTCCTTCGACTCGTTTCATCCGGGTTTTTCGGAGAGAAACGGTTCAGACGCTATATTCAAAAGAGTGGAAGGGTATTTTTGATTTTTTAAAATTTCGGAGTATTTAAACCGCTGTACCTTATCTTCTAGTAGGCGTATTTAGGATTTTTTTGGCTCCTTACAAGCGCGAAACTCTCCTCTTTCGACTGATTTCATTCGGGTTTTTCAGAGAGAAACGGTTCAGACGCTATATTCAAAATAGTGTAAGGGTATTTTTGATTTTTTAAAATTTCGTAGTCTTTAAACCGCTGTATCTTATCTTCTAGTAGGCGTATTTAGGATTTTTTTGGCTCATTTCAAGCGCGAAACTCTCCTCTTTCGAATCGTTTCATTCGGGTTTTTCGGAGAGAAACGGTTCAGACGCTATATTCAAAATAGTGGAAGGGTATTTTTGATTTTTTAAAATTTCGAAGTTTTTAGACGGCTGTATCTTATCTTCTAGTAGGCGTATTTAGGATTTTTTTGGCTCATTTCAAGCGAGAAACTCTCCTCTTTCGACAGATTTCATTCGGGTTTTTCGGAGAGAAACGGTTCAGACGCTATATTCAAAATAGTGGAAGGGTATTTTTGATTTTTTAAAATTTCGAAGTTTTTAGACCGCTGTATCTTATCTTCTAGTAGGCGTATTTAGGATTTTTTTGGCTCATTTCAAGCGCGATACTCTCCTCTTTCGAATAGTTTCATTCGGGTTTTCCGGAGAGAAACGGTTCAGACGCTATATTCAAAATAGAAGAAGGGTATTTTTGATTTTTTAAAATTTCGAAGTATTTAAACCGCTGTATCTTATATTCTAGTAGGCGTATTTAGGATTTTTTGGCTCATTTCAAGCGCGAAACTCTCCTCTTTCGAATCGTTTCATTCGTGTTTTTCGGAGAGAAACGGTTCAGACGCTATATTCAAAATAGTGGAAGGGTATTTTTGATTTTTTAAAATTTCGTAGTATTTAAACCGCTGTATCTTATCTTCTAGTAGGCGTATTTAGGATTTTTTTGGTTTATTTCAAGCGCGAAACTCTCCTCTTTCGACTCGTTTCATTCGAGTTTTTCGGAGAGAAACGGTTCAGACGCTATATTCAAAATAGTGGAAGGGTATTTTTGATTATTTAAAATTTCGGAATTTTTAAACCGCTGTACCTTATCTTCTAGTAGGGGTATTTAGGATTTTTTTGGCTCCTTACAAGCGCGAAACTCTCCTCTTTCGACTGATTTCATTCGGGTTTTTCGGAGAGAAACGGTTCAGATGGTATATTCAAAAGAGTGGAAGGGTATTTTGATTTTTTAAAATTTCGTAGTATTTAAACCGCTGTATCTTATCTTCTAGTAGGCGTATTTAGGATTTTTCTGGCTCATTTCAAGCGAGAAACTCTCCTCTTTCGATTGATTTCATTCTGGTTTTTCGGGGAGAAATGGTTCAGACGCAATATTCAAAATAGTGGAAGGGTATTTTTGATTTTTTAAAATTTCGTAGTTTTTAAACCGCTGTATCTTATCTTCTAGTAGGCGTATTTAGGATTTTTCTGGCTCATTTCAAGCGAGAAACTCTCCTCTTTCGACAGATTTCATTCGGGTTTTTCGGAGAGAAACGGTTCAGACGCTATATTCAAAATAGTGGAAGGGTATTTTTGATTTTTTAAAATTTCGAAGTTTTTAGACCGCTGTATCTTATCTTCTTGTAGGCGTATTTAGGATTTTTTTGGCTCATTTCAAGCGCGATACTCTCCTCTTTCGAATAGTTTCATTCTGGTTTTCCGGAGAGAAACGGTTCAGACGCTATATTCAAAATAGAAGAAGGGTATTTTTGATTTTTTAAAATTTCGAAGTATTTAAACCGCTGTATCTTATCTTCTAGTAGGCGTATTTAGGATTCTTTGGCTCATTTCAAGCGCGAAACTCTCCTCTTTCGAATCGTTTCATCCGTGTTTTTCGGAGAGAAACGGTTCAGACGCTATATTCAAAATAGTGGAAGGGTATTTTTGATTTTTTAAAATTTCGTAGTATTTAAACCGCTGTATCTTATCTTCTAGTAGGCGTATTTAGGATTTTTTTGGTTTATTTCAAGCGCGAAACTCTCCTCCTTCGACTCGTTTCATTCGAGTTTTTCGGAGAGAAACGGTTCAGACGCTATATTCAAAAGAGTGGAAGGGTATTTTTGATTATTTAAAATTTCGGAATATTTAAACCGCTGTACCTTATCTTCTAGTAGGTGTATTTAGGATTTTTTTGGCTCCTTACAAGCGCGAAACTCTCCTCTTTCGACTGATTTCATTCGGGTTTCTCGGAGATAAACGTTTCAGACGCTATATTCAAAATAGTGTAAGGGTATTTTTGATTTTTTAAAATTTCGTAGTCTTTAAACCGCTGTATCTTATCTTCTAGTAGGCGTATTTAGGAATTTTTTGGCTCATTTCAAGCGCGAAACTCTCCTCTTTCGAATCGTTTCATTCGGGTTTTTCGGAGAGAAACGGTTCAGACGCTATATTCAAAATAGTGGAAGGGTATTTTTGATTATTTAAAATTTCGAAGTTTTTAGACGGCTGTATCTTATCTTCTAGTAGGCGTATTTAGGATTTTTTTGGCTCATTTCAAGCGAGAAACTCTCCTCTTTCGACAGATTTCATTCGGGTTTTTCGGAGAGAAACGGTTCAGACGCTATATTCAAAATAGTGGAAGGGTATTTTTGATTTTTTAAAATTTCGAAGTTTTTAGACCGCTGTATCTTATCTTCTAGTAGGCGTATTTAGGATTTTTTTGGCTCATTTCAAGCGCGATACTCTCCTCTTTCGAATAGTTTCATTCGGGTTTTCCGGAGAGAAACGGTTCAGACGCTATATTCAAAATAGTGGAAGGGTATTTTTGATTTTTTAAAATTTCGAAGTATTTAAACCGCTGTATCTTATCTTCTAGTAGGCGTATTTAGGATTTTTTGGCTCATTTCAAGCGCGAAACTCTCCTCTTTCGAATCGTTTCATCCGTGTTTTTCGGAGAGAAACGGTTCAGACGCTATATTCAAAATAGTGGAAGGGTATTTTTGATTTTTTAAAATTTCGTAGTATTTAAACCGCTGTATCTTATCTTCTAGTAGGCGTATTTAGGATTTTTTTGGTTTATTTCAAGCGCGAAACTCTCCTCCTTCGACTCGTTTCATTCGAGTTTTTCGGAGAGAAACGGTTCAGACGCTATATTCAAAATAGTGGAAGGGTATTTTTGATTTTTTAAAATTTCAGAATTTTTAAACCGCTGTACCTTATCTTCTAGTAGGGGTATTTAGGATTTTTTTGGCTCCTTACAAGCGCCAAACTCTCCTCTTTCGACTGATTTCATTCGGGTTTTTCGGAGAGAAACGGTTCAGATGGTATATTCAAAAGAGTGGAAGGGTATTTTGATTTTTTAAAATTTCGTAGTTTTTAAACCGCTGTATCTTATCTTCTAGTAGGCGTATTTAGGATTTTTCTGGCTCATTTCAAGCGAGAAACTCTCCTCTTTCGATTGATTTCATTCTGGTTTTTCGGGGAGAAATGGTTCAGACGCTATATTCAAAATAGTGGAAGGGTATTTTTGATTTTTTAAAATTTCGTAGTATTTAAACCGCTGTATCTTATCTTCTAGTAGGCGTATTTAGGATTTTTTTGGCTCATTTCAAGCGCGAAACTCTCCTCTTTCGAATCGTTTCATTCGGGTTTTTCGGAGAGAAACGGTTCAGACGCTATATTCAAAATAGTGGAAGGGTATTTTTGATTTTTTAAAATTTCGTAGTATTTAAACCGCTGTATCTTATCTTCTAGTAGGCGTATTTAGGATTTTTTTGGCTCATTTCAAGCGCGAAACTCTCCTCCTTCGACTCGTTTCATTCGAGTTTTTCGGAGAGAAACGGTTCAGAAGCTATATTCAAAATAGTGGAAGGGTATTTTTGATTTTTTAAAATTTCGGAATTTTTAAACCGCTGTATCTTATCTTCTAGTAGGCGTATTTAGGATTTTTTTGGCTCATTACAAGCGCCAAACTCTCCTCTTTCGACTGATTTCATTCGGGTTTTTCGGAGAGAAACGGTTCAGACGCTATATTCAAAATAGTGGAAGGGTATTTTGATTTTTTAAAATTTCGTAGTTTTTAAACCGCTGTATCTTATCTTCTAGTAGGCGTATTTAGGATTTTTCTGGCTCATTTCAAGCGAGAAACTCTCCTCTTTCGATTGATTTCATTCTGGTTTTTCGGAGAGAAACGGTTCAGACGCTATATTCAAAATAGTGGAAGGGTATTTTTGATTTTTTAAAATTTCGTAGTATTTAAACCGCTGTATCTTATCTTCTAGTAGGCGTATTTAGGATTTTTTTGGCTCATTTCAAGCGCGAAACTCTCCTCTTTCGAATCGTTTCATTCGGGTTTTTCGGAGAGAAACGGTTCAGACGCTATATTCAAAATAGTGGAAGGGTATTTTTGATTTTTTAAAATTTCGTAGTATTTAAACCGCTGTATCTTATCTTCTAGTAGGCGTATTTAAGATTTTTTTGGTTCATTTCAAGCGCGAAACTCTCCTCTTTCGACTCGTTTCATTCGAGTTTTTCGGAGAGAAACGGTTCAGACGCTATATTCAAAAGAGTGGAAGGGTATTTTTGATTATTTAAAATTTCGGAAATTTTAAACCGCTGTACCTTATCTTCTAATAGGGGTATTTAGGATTTTTTTGGCTCCTTACAAGCGCCAAACTCTCCTCTTTCGACTGATTTCATTCGGGTTTTTCGGAGAGAAACGGTTCAGACGGTATATTCAAAAGAGTGGAAGGGTATTTTTGATTTTTTAAAATTTCGTAGTTTTTAAACCGCTGTATCTTATCTTCTAGTAGGCGTATTTAGGATTTTTCTGGCTCATTTCAAGCGAGAAACTCTCCTCTTTCGATTGATTTCATTCTGGTTTTTCGGGGAGAAATGGTTCAGACGCAATATTCAAAATAGTGGATGGGTATTTTTGATTTTTTAAAATTTCGTAGTTTTTAAACCGCTGTATCTTATCTTCTAGTAGGCGTATTTAGGATTTTTTTGGCTCCTTACAAGCGCGAAACTCTCCTCTTTCGACTGATTTCACTCGGGCTTTTCGGAGAGAAACGGTTCAGACGCTATATTCAAAATAGTGGAAGGGTATTTTTGATTTTTTAAAATTTCGTAGTATTTAAACCGCTGTATCTTATCTTCTAGTAGGCGTATTTAGGATTTTTTTGGTTCATTTCAAGCGCGAAACTCTCTTCTTTCGACTCGTTTCATTCGGGTTTTTCGGAGAGAAACGGTTCAGACGCTATATTCAAAATAGTGGAAGGGTATTTTTGATTTTTTAAAATTTCGTAGTATTTAAACCGCTGTATCTTATCTTCTAGTAGGCGTATTTAGGATTTTTTTGGTTCATTTCAAGCGCGAAACTCTCCTCTTTCGACTCGTTTCATTCGAGTTTTTCGGAGAGAAACGGTTCAGACGCTATATTCAAAAGAGTGGAAGGGTATTTTTGATTTTTTAAAATTTCGGAGTTTTTAAACCGCTGTATCTTATCTTCTAGTAGGCGTATTTAGGATTTTTTTGGCTCATTACAAGCGCGAAACTCTCCTCTTTCGACTGATTTCATTCTGGTTTTTCGGAGAGAAACGGTTCAGACGCTATATTCAAAATAGTGGAAGGGTATTTTTGATTTTTTAAAATTTCGTAGTTTTTAAACCGCTGTATCTTATCTTCTAGTAGGCGTATTTAGGATTTTTTTGGCTCCTTACAAGCGCGAAACTCTCCTCTTTCGACTGATTTCATTCGGGTTTTTCGGAGAGAAACGGTTCAGACGCTATATTCAAAATAGTGGAAGGGTATTTTTGATTTTTTAAAATTTCGTAGTATTTAAACCGCTGTACCTTATCTTCTAGTAGGCGTATTTAGGATTTTTTTGGCTCCTTACAAGCGCCAAACTCTTCTCTTTCGACTGATTTCATTCGGGTTTTTCGGAGAGAAACGGTTCAGACGCTATATTCAAAATAGTGGATGGGTATTTTTGATTTTTTAAAATTTCGTAGTTTTTAAACCGCTGTATCTTATCTTCTAGTAGGCGCATTTAGGATTTTTTTGGCTCCTTACAAGCGCGAAACTCTCCTCTTTCGACTGATTTCATTCGGGTTTCTCGGAGATAAACGGTTCAGACGCTATATTCAAAATAGTGTAAGGGTATTTTTGATTTTTTAAAATTTCGTTGTATTTAAACCGCTGTATCTTATCTTCTAGTAGGCGTATTTAGGATTTTTTTGGCTCATTTCAAGCGCGAAACTGTCTTCTTTCGAATCGTTTCATCCGGGTTTTTCGGAGAGAAACGGTTCAGACGCTATATTCAAAATAGTGGAAGGGTATTTTTGATTTTTTAAAATTTCGTAGTATTTAAACCGCTGTATCTTATCTTCTAGTAGGCGTATTTAGGATTTTTTTGGTTCATTTCAAGCGCGAAACTCTCCTCTTTCGACTCGTTTCATTCGAGTTTTTCGGAGAGAAACGGTTCAGACGCTATATTCAAAAGAGTGGAAGGGTATTTTTGATTTTTTAAAATTTCGGAGTTTTTAAACCGCTGTATCTTATCTTCTAGTAGGGGTATTTAGGATTTTTTTGGCTCCTTACAAGCGCCAAACTCTCCTCTTTCGACTGATTTCACTCGGGTTTTTCGGAGAGAAACGGTTCAGACGCTATATTCAAAATAGTGGAAGGGTATTTTTGATTTTTTAAAATTTCGTAGTATTTAAACCGCTGTATCTTATCTTCTAGTAGGCGTATTTAAGATTTTTTTGGTTCATTTCAAGCGCGAAACTCTCCTCCTTCGACTCGTTTCATTCGAGTTTTTCGGAGAGAAACGGTTCAGACGCTATATTCAAAAGAGTGGAAGGGTATTTTTGATTTTTTAAAATTTCGGAGTTTTTAAACCGCTGTACCTTATCTTCTAATAGGGGTATTTAGGATTTTTTTGGCTCCTTACAAGCGCCAAACTCTCCTCTTTCGATTGATTTCATTCTGGTTTTTCGGGGAGAAATGGTTCAGACGCAATATTCAAAATAGTGGATGGGTATTTTTGATTTTTTAAAATTTCGTAGATTTTAAACCGCTGTATCTTATCTTCTAGTAGGCGTATTTAGGATTTTTTTGGCTCCTTACAAGCGCGAAACTCTCCTCTTTCGACTGATTTCACTCGGGTTTTTCGGAGAGAAACGGTTCAGACGCTATATTCAAAATAGTGGAAGGGTATTTTTGATTTTTTAAAATTTCGTAGTTTTTAAACCGCTGTATCTTATCTTCTAGTAGGCGTATTTAGGATTTTTTTGGCTCATTTCAAGCGCGAAACTCTCCTCTTTCGAATCGTTTCATTCGGGTTTTTCGGAGAGAAACGGTTCAGACGCTATATTCAAAATAGTGGAAGGGTATTTTTGATTTTTTAAAATTTCGTAGTTTTTAAACCGCTGTATCTTATCTTCTAGTAGGCGTATTTAGGATTTTTTTGGCTCATTTCAAGCGCGAAACTCTCCTCTTTCGACTGATTTCATTCGGGTTTCTCGGAGATAAACGGTTCAGACGCTATATTCAAAATAGTGTAGGGGTATTTTTGATTTTTTAAAATTTTGTAGTTTTTAAACCGCTGTATCTTATCTTCTAGTAGGCGTATTTAGGATTTTTTTGGCTCATTTCAAGCGCGAAACTCTCCTCTTTCGAATCGTTTCATTCGGGTTTTTCGGAGAGAAACGGTTCAGACGCTATATTCAAAATAGTGGAAGGGTATTTTTGATTTTTTAAAATTTCGTAGTTTTTAAACCGCTGTATCTTATCTTCTAGTAGGCGTATTTAGGATTTTTTTGGCTCCTTACAAGCGCGAAACTCTCCTCTTTCGACTGATTTCATTCGGGTTTTTCGGAGAGAAACGGTTCAGACGCTATATTCAAAATAGTGGAAGGGTATTTTTGATTATTTAAAATTTCGAAGTTTTTAGACCGCTGTATCTTATCTTCTAGTAGGCGTATTTAGGATTTTTTTGGCTCATTTCAAGCTAGAAACTCTCCTCTTTCGAGTGGTTTCATTCGAGTTTCACGGAGATAAACGGTTCAGACGCTATATTCAAAATAGTGTAAGGGTATTTTTGATTTTTTAAAATTTCGTAGTATTTAAACCGCTGTATCTTATCTTCTAGTAGGCGTATTTAGGATTTTTTTGGCTCCTTACAAGCGCGAAACTCTCCTCTTTCGACTGATTTCATTCGGGTTTTTCGGAGAGAAACGGTTCAGACGCTATATTCAAAATAGTGGAAGGGTATTTTTGATTTTTTAAAATTTCGAAGTATTTAAACCGCTGTGTCTTATCTTCTAGTAGGCGTATTTAGGATTTTTTTGGCTCATTTCAAGCGAGAAACTCTCCTCTTTCGACTTATTTCATTCGGGTTCTTCGGAGAGAAACGGTTCAGACGCTATATTCAAAATAGTGGAAGGGTATTTTTGATTTTTTAAAATTTCGTAGTTTTTAAACCGCTGTATCTTATCTTCTAGTAGGCGTATTTAGGATTTTTTTTGCTCATTTCAAGCGCGAAACTCTCCTCTTTCGACTTATTTCATTCGGGTTTTTCGGAGAGAAACGGTTCAGACGCTATATTCAAAATAGTGGAAGGGTATTTTTGATTTTTTAAAATTTCGTAGTATTTAAACCGCTGTATCTTATCTTCTAGTAGGCGTATTTAGGATTTTTTTGGCTCATTTCAAGCGAGAAACTCTCCTCTTTCGACTTATTTCATTCGGGTTTTTCGGAGAGAAACGGTTCAGACGCTATATTCAAAATAGTGGAAGGGTATTTTTGATTTTTTAAAATTTCGTAGTTTTTAAACCGCTGTATCTTATCTTCTAGTAGGCGTATTTAGGATTTTTTGGCTCATTACAAGCGCGAAACTCTCCTCTTTCGATTGATTTCATTCGGGTTTCTCGGAGATAAACGGTTCAGACGTTATATTCAAAATAGTGGAAGGGTATTTTTGATTTTTTAAAATTTCGAAGTATTTAAACCGCTGTATCTTATCTTCTAGTAGGCGTATTTAGGATTTTTTTGGCTCATTTCAAGCGCGAAATTCTCCTCTTTCGACAGGTTTCATTCGAGTTTTTCGGAGAGAAACGGTTCAGACGCTATATTCAAAAGAGTGGATGGGTATTTTTGATTTTTTAAAATTTCGTAGTTTTTAAACCGCTGTATCTTATCTTCTAGTAGGCGTATTTAGGATTTTTTTGGCTCCTTACAAGCGCGAAACTCTCCTCTTTCGATTGATTTCATTCGGGTTTCTCGGAGATAAACGGTTCAGACGCTATATTCAAAATTGTGTAAGGGTATTTTTGATTTTTTAAAATTTTGTAGTTTTTAAACCGCTGTATCTTATCTTCTAGTAGGCGTATTTAGGATTTTTTTGGCTCATTTCAAGCGCGAAGCTCTCCTTTTTCGAATCGTTTCATCCGGGTTTTTCGGAGAGAAACGGTTCAGACGCTATATTCAATATAGTGGAAGGGTATATTTGATTTTTTAAAATTTCGGGGTTTTTAACCCGCTGTATCTTATCTTCTAGTAGGGGTATTTAGGATTTTTTTGGCTCATTTCAAGCGCGAAACTCTCCTCTTTCGATTTATTTCATTCGGGTTTTTCGGAGAGAAACGGTTCAGACGCTATATTCAAAATAGTGGAAGGGTATTTTTGATTTTTTAAAATTTCGTAGTTTTTAAACCGCTGTATCTTATCTTCTAGTAGGCGTATTTAGGATTTTTTTGGCTCATTTCAAGCGAGAAACTCTCCTCTTTCGATTGATTTCATTCGGGTTTTTCGGGGAGAAACGGTTCAGACGCTATATTCAAAATAGTGGAAGGGTATTTTTGATTTTTTAAAATTTCGGAGTTTTTAAACCGTTGTATCTTATCTTCTAGTAGGCGTATTTAGGATTTTTTTGGCTCCTTACAAGCGCGAAACTCTCCTCTTTCGACTGATTTCATTCGGGTTTTTCGGAGAGAAACAGTTCAGACGCTATATTCAAAATAGTGGAAGGGTATTTTTGATTTTTTAAAATTTCGTAGTTTTTAAACCGCTGTATCTTATCTTCTAGTAGGCGTATTTAGGATTTTTTTGGCTCATTACAAGCGAGAAACTCTCCTCTTTCGATTGATTTCATTCGGGTTTTTCGGAGAGAAACGGTTCAGACGCTATATTCAAAATAGTGGAAGGGTATTTTTGATTTTTTAAAATTTCGGAGTTTTTAAACCGCTGTATCTTATCTTCTAGTAGGCGTATTTAGGATTTTTTTGGCTCATTACAAGCGCGAAACTCTCCTCTTTCGACTGATTTCATTCGGGTTTTTCGGAGAGAAACAGTTCAGACGGTATATTCAAAATAGTGGAAGGGTATTTTTGATTTTTTAAAATTTCGTAGTTTTTAAACCGCTGTATCTTATCTTCTAGTAGGCGTATTTAGGATTTTTCTGGCTCATTTCAAGCGAGAAACTCTCCTCTTTCGATTGATTTCATTCTGTTTTTTCGGAGAGAAACGGTTCAGACGCTATATTCAAAATAGTGGATGGGTATTTTTGATTTTTTAAAATTTCGTAGATTGTAAACCGCTGTATCTTATCTTCTAGTAGGCGTATTTAGGATTTTTTTGGCTCATTACAAGCGCGAAACTCTCCTCTTTCGACTGATTTCACTCGGGTTTTTCGGAGAGAAACGGTTCAGACGCTATATTCAAAATAGTGGAAGGGTATTTTTCATTTTTAAAAATTTCGAAGTATTTAAACCGCGGTATCTTATCTTCTAGTAGGCGTATTTAGGATTTTTTGAGTTCATTTCAAGCGAGAAACTCTCCTCTTTCGACTGATTTCATTCGGGTTTTTCGGAGAGAAACGGTTCAGACGCTATATTCAAAATAGTGGAAGGGTATTTTTGATTTTTTAAAATTCGTAGTATTTAAACCGCTGTATCTTATCTTCTAGTAGGCGTATTTAGGATTTTTTTTGCTCATTTCAAGCGCGAAACTCTCCTCTTTCGACAGGTTTCATTCGGGTTTTTTGGAGAGAAACGGTTCAGACGCTATATTCAAAATTGTGGAAGGGTATTTTTGATTTTTTAAAATTTCGAAGTTTTTAGACCGCTGTATCTTATCTTCTAGTAGGTGTATTTAGGATTTTTTTGGCTCATTTCAAGCGCGAAACTCTCCTCTTTCGACAGGTTTCATTCGAGTTTCTCGGAGATAAACGGTTCAGACGTTATATTCAAAATAGTGTAAGGGTATTTTTGATTTTTTAAAATTTCGTAGTTTTTAAACCGCTGTATCTTATCTTCTAGTAGGCGTATTTAGGATTTTTTTGGCTCATTTCAAGCGCGAAACTCTCCTCTTTCGAATCGTTTCATTCGGGTTTTTCGGAGAGAAACGGTTCAGACGCTATATTCAAAATAGTGGAAGGGTATTTTTGATTTTTTAAAATTTCGTAGTTTTTAAACCGCTGTATCTTATCTTCTAGTAGGCGTATTTAGGATTTTTTGGCTCCTTTCAAGCGCGAAACTCTCCCCTTTCGATTGATTTCATTCGGGTTTCTCGGAGATAAACGGTTCAGACGTTATATTCTAAATTGTGGAAGGCTATTTTTGATTTTTTAAAATTTCGTAGTATTTAAACCGCTGTATCTTATCTTCTAGTAGGCGTATTTAGGATTTTTTTGGCTCATTTCAAGCGCGAAACTCTCCTCTTTCGACAGGTTTCATTCGAGTTTTTCGGAGAGAAACGGTTCAGACGCTATATTCAAAAGAGTGGAAGGGTATTTTTGATTTTTTAAAATTCGTAGTATTTAAACCGCTGTATCTTATCTTCTAGTAGGCGTATTTAGGATTTTTTTGGCTCATTTCAAGCGCGAAACTCTCCTCTTTCGACAGGTTTCATTCGAGTTTTTCGGAGAGAAACGGTTCAGACGCTATATTCAAAATAGTGGAAGGGTATTTTTGATTTTTTAAAATTTCGTAGTTTTTAAACCGCTGTATCTTATCTTCTAGTAGGCGTATTTAGGATTTTTTTTGCTCATTTCAAGCGCGAAACTCTCCTCTTTCGACAGGTTTCATTCGAGTTTTTCGGAGAGAAACGGTTCAGACGCTATATTCAAAATAGTGGAAGGGTATTTTTGATTTTTTAAAATTTCGTAGTTTTTAAACCGCTGTATCTTATCTTCTAGTAGGCGTATTTAGGATTTTTTTGGCTCATTTCAAGCGCGAAACTCTCCTCTTTCGATTGATTTCATTCGGGTTTCTCGGAGATAAACGGTTCAGACGCTATATTCAAAATAGTGGAAGGGTATTTTTGATTTTTTAAAATTTCGTAGTATTTAAACCGCTGTATCTTATCTTCTAGTAGGCGTATTTAGGATTTTTTTGGCTCATTTCAAGCGGGAAACTCTCCTCTTTCGAATCGTTTCATCCGGGTTTTTCGGAGAGAAACGGTTCAGACGCTATATTCAAAATAGTGGAAGGGTATTTTTGATTTTTTAAAATTTCGTAGTATTTAAACCGCTGTATCTTATCTTCTAGTAGGCGTATTTAGGATTTTTTTGGTTCATTTCAAGCACGAAACTCTCCTCCTTCGACTCGTTTCATTCGAGTTTTTCGGAGAGAAACGGTTCAGACGCTATATTCAAAATAGTGGAAGGGTATTTTTGATTATTTAAAATTTCGGAATTTTTAAACCGCTGTACCTTATCTTCTAATAGGGGTATTTAGGATTTTTTTGGCTCATTTCAAGCGCGAAACTCTCCTCTTTCGACTGGTTTCATTCGAGTTTCTCGGAGATAAACGGTTCAGACGTTATATTCAAAATAGTGTAAGGGTATTTTTGATTTTTTAAAATTTCGTATTTTTTAAACCGCTGTATCTTATCTTCTAGTAGGCGTATTTAGGATTTTTTTGGCTCATTTCAAGCGCGAAACTCTCCTCTTTCGACAGGTTTCATTCGGGTGATTCGGAGAGAAACGGTTCAGACGCTATATTCAAAATAGTGGAAGGGTATTTTTGATTTTTTAAAATTCGTAGTATTTAAACCGCTGTATCTTATCTTCTAGTAGGCGGATTTAGGATTTTTTTTGCTCATTTCAAGCGCGAAACTCTCCTCTTTCGACAGGTTTCATTCGGGTTTTTTGGAGAGAAACGGTTCAGACGCTATATTCAAAATTGTGGAAGGGTATTTTTGATTTTTTAAAATTTCGTAGTTTTTAGACCGCTGTATCTTATCTTCTAGTAGGCGTATTTAGGATTTTTTTGGCTCATTTCAAGCGCGAAACTCTCCTCTTTCGAATCGTTTCTTTCGGGTTTTTCGGAGAGAAACGGTTCAGACGTTATATTCAAAATAGTGGAAGGGTATTTTTGATTTTTTAAAATATCGTAGTTTTTAAACCGATGTATCTTATCTTCTAGTAGGCGTATTTAGGATTTTTTTGGCTCATTTCAAGCGAGAAACTCTCCTCTTTCGATTGATTTCATTCTGGTTTTTCGGGGAGAAACGGTTCAGACGCTATATTCAAAATAGTGGAAGGGTATTTTTGATTTTTTAAAATTTCGTAGTTTGTAAACCGCTGTATCTTATCTTCTAGTAGGCGTATTTAGGATTTTTTTGGCTCATTACAAGCGCGAAACTCTCCTCTTTCGACTGATTTCACTCGGGTTTTTCGGAGAGAAACGGTTCAGACGCTATATTCAAAATAGTGGAAGGGTATTTTTGATTTTTTAAAATTTCGAAGTTTTTAAACCGCTGTATTTTATCTTCTAGTAGGCGTATTTAGGATTTTTTAGATTCATTTCAAGCGAGAAACTCTCCTCTTTCGACTGATTTCATTCGGGTTTTTCGGAGAGAAACGGTTCAGACGCTATATTCAAAATAGTGGAAGGGTATTTTTGATTTTTTAAAATTCGTAGTTTTTAAACCGCTGTATCTTATCTTCTAGTAGGCGTATTTAGGATTTTTTTTGCTCATTTCAAGCGCGAAACTCTCCTCTTTCGACTGGTTTCATTCGGGTTTTTCGGAGAGAAACGGTTCAGACGCTATATTCAAAATAGTGGAAGGGTATTTTTGATTTTTTAAAATTTCGTAGTTTTTAGACCGCTGTATCTTATCTTCTAGTAGGCGTATTTAGGATTTTTTTGGCTCATTTCAAGCGAGAAACTCTCCTCTTTCGACTGATTTCATTCGGGTTTTTCGGAGAGAAACGGTTCAGACGCTATATTCAAAATAGTGGAAGGGTATTTTTGATTTTTTAAAATTCGTAGTATTTAAACCGCTGTATCTTATCTTCTAGTATGCGTATTTAGGATTTTTTTGGCTCATTTCAAGCGCGAAACTCTCCTCTTTCGACATGTTTCATTCGAGTTTTTCGGAGAGAAACGGTTCAGACGCTATATTCAAAATAGTGGAAGGGTATTTTTGATTTTTTAAAATTTCGTAGTTTTTAAACCGCTGTATCTTATCTTCTAGTAGGCGTATTTAGGATTTTTTGGCTCCTTTCAAGCGCGAAACTCTCCTCTTTCGATTGATTTCATTCGGGTTTCTCGGAGATAAACGGTTCAGACGCTATATTCAAAATAGTGGAAGGGTATTTTTGATTTTTTAAAATTTCGTAGTATTTAAACCGCTGTATCTTATCTTCTAGTAGGCGTATTTAGGATTTTTTTGGCTCATTTCAAGCGGGAAACTCTCCTCTTTCGAATCGTTTCATCCGGGTTTTTCGGAGAGAAACGGTTCAGACGCTATATTCAAAATAGTGGAAGGGTATTTTTGATTTTTTAAAATTTCGTAGTATTTAAACCGCTGTATCTTATCTTCTAGTAGGCGTATTTAAGATTTTTTTGGTTCATTTCAAGCGCGAAACTCTCCTCCTTCGAATCGTTTCATTCGAGTTTTTCGGAGAGAAACGGTTCAGACGCTATATTCAAAATAGTGGAAGGGTATTTTTGATTATTTAAAATTTCGGAATTTTTAAACCGCTGTACCTTATCTTCTGATAGGGGTATTTAGGATTTTTTTGGCTCATTTCAAGCGCGAAACTCTCCTCTTTCGACAGGTTTCATTCGAGTTTCTCGGAGATAAACGGTTCAGACGTTATATTCAAAATAGTGTAAGGGTATTTTTGATTTTTTAAAATTTCGTATTTTTTAAACCGCTGTATCTTATCTTCTAGTAGGCGTATTTAGGATTTTTTTTGGCTCATTTCAAGCGCGAAGCTCTCCTCTTTCGAATCGTTTCATTCGGGTTTTTCGGAGAGAAACGGTTCAGACGCTATATTCAAAATAGTGGAAGGGTATCTTTGATTTTTTAAAATTTCGTAGTTTTTAGACCGCTGTATCTTATCTTCTAGTAGGCGTATTTAGGATTTTTTTGGCTCATTTCAAGCGAGAAACTCTCCTCTTTCGACTGATTTCATTCGGGTTATTCGGAGAGAAACGGTTCAGACGCTATATTCAAAATAGTGGAAGGGTATTTTTGATTTTTTAAAATTCGTAGTTTTTAAACCGCTGTATCTTATCTTCTAGTATGCGTATTTAGGATTTTTTTTGCTCATTTCAAGCGCGAAACTCTCCTCTTTCGACAGGTTTCATTCGAGTTTTTCGGAGAGAAACGGTTCAGACGCTATATTCAAAATAGTGGAAGGGTATTTTTGATTTTTTAAAATTTCGTAGTTTTTAAACCGCTGTATCTTATCTTCTAGTAGGCGTATTTAGGATTTTTTTGGCTCATTTCAAGCGCGAAACTCTCCTCTTTCGACTGATTTCATTCGGGTTTTTCGGAGAGAAACGGTTCAGACGCTATATTCAAAATAGTGGAAGGGTATTTTTGATTTTTTAAAATTTCGAAGTTTTTAAACCGCTGTATCTTATCTTCTAGTAGGCGTATTTAGGATTTTTTTGGCTCCTTACAAGCGCGAAACTCTCCTCTTTCGACTGATTTCATTCGGGTTTTTCGGAGAGAAACGGTTCAGACGCTATATTCAAAATAGTGGAAGGGTATTTTTGATTTTTTAAAATTTCGTAGTTTTTAAACCGCTGTATCTTATCTTCTAGTAGGCGTATTTAGGATTTTTTTGGCTCATTACAAGCGCGAAACTCTCCTCTTTCGACTGATTTCATTCGGGTTTTTCGGAGAGAAACGGTTCAGACGCTATATTCAAAATAGTGGAAGGGTATTTTTGATTTTTTAAAATTTCGTAGTTTTTAAACCGCTGTATCTTATCTTCTAGTAGGCGTATTTAGGATTTTTTTGGCTCATTTCAAGCGCGAAACTCTCCTCTTTCGACTGATTTCATTCGGGTTTTTCGGAGAGAAACGGTTCAGACGCTATATTCAAAATAGTGGAAGGGTATTTTTGATTTTTTAAAATTTCGTAGTTTTTAAACCGCTGTATCTTATCTTCTAGTAGGCGTATTTAGGATTTTTTTGGCTCATTTCAAGCGCGAAACTCTCCTCTTTCGACTGGTTTCATTCGGGTTTTTCGGAGAGAAACGGTTCAGACGCTATATTCAAAATAGTGGAAGGGTATTTTTGATTTTTTAAAATTTCGTAGTTTTTAAACCGCTGTATCTTATCTTCTAGTAGGCGTATTTAGGATTTTTTTGGCTCATTTCAAGCGAGAAACTCTCCTCTTTCGACTGATTTCATTCGGGTTTTTCGGAGAGAAACGGTTCAGACGCTATATTCAAAATAGTGGAAGGGTATTTTTGATTTTTTAAAATTTCGGAGTTTTTAAACCGCTGTATCTTATCTTCTAGTAGGCGTATTTAGGATTTTTTTGGCTCATTACAAGCGCGAAACTCTCCTCTTTCGACTGATTTCATTCGGGTTTTTCGGAGAGAAACGGTTCAGACGCTATATTCAAAATAGTGGAAGGGTATTTTTGATTTTTTAAAATTTCGTAGTTTTTAAACCGCTGTATCTTATCTTCTAGTAGGCGTATTTAGGATTTTTTTGGCTCATTTCAAGCGAGAAACTCTCCTCTTTCGACTGATTTCATTCGGGTTTTTCGGAGAGAAACGGTTCAGACGCTATATTCAAAATAGTGGATGGGTATTTTTGATTTTTTAAAATTTCGTAGTTTTTAAACCGCTGTATCTTATCTTCTAGTAGGCGTATTTAGGATTTTTTTGGCTCATTACAAGCGCGAAACTCTCCTCTTTCGACTGATTTCATTCGGGTTTTTCGGAGAGAAACGGTTCAGACGCTATATTCAAAATAGTGGAAGGGTATTTTTGATTTTTTAAAATTTCGAAGTATTTAAACCGCTGTATCTTATCTTCTAGTAGGCGTATTTAGGATTTTTTTGGCTCATTTCAAGCGCGAAACTCTCCTCTTTCGACTGATTTCATTCGGGTTTTTCGGAGAGAAACGGTTCAGACGCTATGTTCAAAATAGTGGAAGGGTATTTTTGATTTTTTAAAATTTCGTAGTTTTTAAACCGCTGTATCTTATCTCCTAGTAGGCGTATTTAGGACTTTTTGGCTCATTTCAAGCGCGAAACTCTCCTCTTTCGACTGATTTCATTCGGGTTTCTCGGAGAGAAACGGTTCAGACGCTATATTCAAAATAGTGGAAGGGTATTTTTGATTTTTTAAAATTTCGTAGTTTTTAAACCGCTGTATCTTATCTTCTAGTAGGCGTATTTAGGATTTTTTTGGCTCATTTCAAGCGCGAAACTCTCCTCTTTCGACTGGTTTCATTCGGGTTTTTCGGAGAGAAACGGTTCAGACGCTATATTCAAAATAGTGGAAGGGTATTTTTGATTTTTTAAAATTTCGGAGTTTTTAAACCGCTGTATCTTATCTTCTAGTAGGCGTATTTAGGATTTTTTTGGCTCATTTCAAGCGCGAAACTCTCCTCTTTCGACTGATTTCATTCGGGTTTTTCGGAGAGAAACGGTTCAGACGCTATATTCAAAATAGTGGAAGGGTATTTTTGATTTTTTAAAATTTCGTAGTTTTTAAACCGCTGTATCTTATCTTCTAGTAGGCGTATTTAGGATTTTTTTGGCTCATTTCAAGCGAGAAACTCTCCTCTTTCGACTGATTTCATTCGGGTTTTTCGGAGAGAAACGGTTCAGACGCTATATTCAAAATAGTGGAAGGGTATTTTTGATTTTTTAAAATTTCGTAGTTTTTAAACCGCTGTATCTTATCTTCTAGTAGGCGTATTTAGGATTTTTTTGGCTCATTTCAAGCGCGAAACTCTCCTCTTTCGACTGATTTCATTCGGGTTTTTCGGAGAGAAACGGTTCAGACGCTATATTCAAAATAGTGGAAGGGTATTTTTGATTTTTTAAAATTTCGTAGTTTTTAAACCGCTGTATCTTATCTTCTAGTAGGCGTATTTAGGATTTTTTTGGCTCATTTCAAGCGAGAAACTCTCCTCTTTCGACTGATTTCATTCGGGTTTTTTGGAGAGAAACGGTTCAGACGCTATATTCAAAATAGTGGAAGGGTATTTTTGATTTTTTAAAATTTCGTAGTTTTTAAACCGCTGTATCTTATCTTCTAGTAGGCGTATTTAGGATTTTTTTGGCTCCTTTCAAACGCGAAACTCTCCTCTTTCGACTGATTTCATTCGGGTTTTTCGGAGAGAAACGGTTCAGACGCTATATTCAAAATAGTGGAAGGGTATTTTTGATTTTTTAAAATTTCGTAGTTTTTAAACCGCTGTATCTTATCTTCTAGTAGGCGTATTTAGGATTTTTCTGGCTCATTTCAAGCGAGAAACTCTCCTCTTTCGACTGATTTCATTCGGGTTTTTCGGAGAGAAACGGTTCAGACGCTATATTCAAAATAGTGGAAGGGTATTTTTGATTTTTTAAAATTTCGTAGATTTTAAACCGCTGTATCTTATCTTCTAGTAGGCGTATTTAGGATTTTTTTGGCTCATTACAAGCGCGAAACTCTCCTCTTTCGACTGGTTTCACTCGGGTTTTTCGGAGAGAAACGGTTCAGACGCTATATTCAAAATAGTGGAAGGGTATTTTTGATTTTTTAAAATTTCGAAGTATTTAAACCGCTGTATCTTATCTTCTAGTAGGCGTATTTAGGATTTTTTGGGCTCATTTCAAGCGAGAAACTCTCCTCTTTCGACTGGTTTCATTCGGGTTTTACGGAGAGAAACGGTTCAGACGCTATATTCAAAATAGTGGAAGGGTATTTTTGATTTTTTAAAATTTCGAAGTTTTTAGACCGCTGTATCTTATCTTCTAGTAGGCGTATTTAGGATTTTTTTGGCTCATTTCAAGCGCGAAACTCTCCTCTTTCGACTGGTTTCATTCGAGTTTCTCGGAGAGAAACGGTTCAGACGCTATATTCAAAATAGTGTAAGGGTATTTTTGATTTTTTAAAATTTCGTAGTTTTTAAACCGCTGTATCTTATCTTCTAGTAGGCGTATTTAGGATTTTTTTGGCTCATTTCAAGCGCGAAACTCTCCTCTTTCGACTGGTTTCATTCGGGTTTTTCGGAGAGAAACGGTTCAGACGCTATATTCAAAATAGTGGAAGGGTATTTTTGATTTTTTAAAATTTCGTAGTTTTTAAACCGCTGTATCTTATCTTCTAGTAGGCGTATTTAGGATTTTTTTGGCTCATTTCAAGCGCGAAACTCTCCTCTTTCGAATCGTTTCATTCGGGTTTTTCGGAGAGAAACGGTTCAGACGCTATATTCAAAATAGTGGAAGGGTATTTTTGATTTTTTAAAATTTCGTAGTTTTTAAACCGCTGTATCTTATCTTCTAGTAGGCGTATTTAGGATTTTTTTGGCTCATTTCAAGCGCGAAACTCTCCTCTTTCGACTGGTTTCATTCGGGTTTTTCGGAGAGAAACGGTTCAGACGCTATATTCAAAATAGTGGAAGGGTATTTTTGATTTTTTAAAATTTCGAAGTTTTTAAACCGCTGTATCTTATCTTCTAGTAGGCGTATTTAGGATTTTTTTGGCTCATTTCAAGCGAGAAACTCTCCTCTTTCGACTGGTTTCATTCGGGTTTTTCGGAGAGAAACGGTTCAGACGCTATATTCAAAATAGTGGAAGGGTATTTTTGATTTTTTAAAATTTCGTAGTTTTTAAACCGCTGTATTTTATCTTCTAGTAGGCGTATTTAGGATTTTTTTGGCTCATTTCAAGCGCGAAACTCTCCTCTTTCGACTGGTTTCATTCGGGTTTTTCGGAGAGAAACGGTTCAGACGCTATATTCAAAATAGTGGAAGGGTATTTTTGATTTTTTAAAATTTCGTAGTTTTTAAACCGCTGTATCTTATCTTCTAGTAGGCGTATTTAGGATTTTTTTGGCTCATTTCAAGCGAGAAACTCTCCTCTTTCGACTGATTTCATTCGGGTTTTTCGGGGAGAAACGGTTCAGACGCTATATTCAAAATAGTGGAAGGGTATTTTTGATTTTTTAAAATTTCGTAGTTTTTAAACCGCTGTATCTTATCTTCTAGTAGGCGTATTTAGGATTTTTTTGGCTCATTTCAAGCGCGAAACTCTCCTCTTTCGACTGATTTCATTCGGGTTTTTCGGAGAGAAACGGTTCAGACGCTATATTCAAAATAGTGGAAGGGTATTTTTGATTTTTTAAAATTTCGTAGTTTTTAAACCGCTGTATCTTATCTTCTAGTAGGCGTATTTAGGATTTTTCTGGCTCATTTCAAGCGAGAAACTCTCCTCTTTCGATTGATTTCATTCTGGTTTTTCGGGGAGAAATGGTTCAGACGCAATATTCAAAATAGTGGATGGGTATTTTTGATTTTTTAAAATTTCGTAGATTTTAAACCGCTGTATCTTATCTTCTAGTAGGCATATTTAGGATTTTTTTGGCTCCTTACAAGCGCGAAACTCTCCTCTTTCGACTGATTTCACTCGGGTTTTTCGGAGAGAAACGGTTCAGACGCTATATTCAAAATAGTGGAAGGGTATTTTTGATTTTTTAAAATTTCGAAGTATTTAAACCGCTGTATTTTATCTTCTAGTAGGCGTATTTAGGATTTTTTAGGCTCATTTCAAGCGAGAAACTCTCCTCTTTCGACTGATTTCATTCGGGTTTTTCGGAGAGAAACGGTTCAGACGCTATATTCAAAATAGTGGAAGGGTATTTTTGATTTTTTAAAATTTCGTAGTTTTTAAACCGCTGTATCTTATCTTCTAGTAGGCGTATTTAGGATTTTTTTGGCTCATTTCAAGCGCGAAACTCTCCTCTTTCGAATCGTTTCATTCGGGTTTTTCGGAGAGAAACGGTTCAGACGCTATATTCAAAATAGTGGAAGGGTATTTTTGATTTTTTAAAATTTCGTAGTTTTTAAACCGCTGTATCTTATCTTCTAGTAGGCGTATTTAGGATTTTTTTGGCTCATTTCAAGCGAGAAACTCTCCTCTTTCGACTGGTTTCATTCGGGTTTTTCGGAGAGAAACGGTTCAGACGCTATATTCAAAATAGTGGAAGGGTATTTTTGATTTTTTAAAATTTCGTAGTATTTAAACCGCTGTATCTTATCTTCTAGTAGGCGTATTAAGGATTTTTTTGGCTCATTTCAAGCGAGAAACTCTCCTCTTTCGACTGATTTCATTCGGGTTTTTCGGAGAGAAACGGTTCAGACGCTATATTCAAAATAGTGGAAGGGTATTTTTGATTTTTTAAAATTTCGTAGTTTTTAAACCGCTGTATCTTATCTTCTAGTAGGCGTATTTAGGATTTTTTTGGCTCATTTCAAGCGCGAAACTCTCCTCTTTCGACTGGTTTCATTCGGGTTTTTCGGAGAGAAACGGTTCAGACGCTATATTCAAAATAGTGGAAGGGTATTTTTGATTTTTTAAAATTTCGTAGTATTTAAACCGCTGTATCTTATCTTCTAGTAGGCGTATTTAGGATTTTTTTGGCTCATTTCAAGCGCGAAACTCTCCTCTTTCGACTGGTTTCATTCGGGTTTTTCGGAGAGAAACGGTTCAGACGCTATATTCAAAATAGTGGAAGGGTATTTTTGATTTTTTAAAATTTCGTAGTTTTTAAACCGCTGTATCTTATCTTCTAGTAGGCGTATTTAGGATTTTTTTGGCTCATTTCAAGCGCGAAACTCTCCTCTTTCGACTGGTTTCATTCGGGTTTTTCGGAGAGAAACGGTTCAGACGCTATATTCAAAATAGTGGAAGGGTATTTTTGATTTTTTAAAATTTCGTAGTTTTTAAACCGCTGTATCTTATCTTCTAGTAGGCGTATTTAGGATTTTTTTGGCTCATTTCAAGCGCGAAACTCTCCTCTTTCGACTGGTTTCATTCGGGTTTTTCGGAGAGAAACGGTTCAGACGCTATATTCAAAATAGTGGAAGGGTATTTTTGATTTTTTAAAATTTCGTAGTTTTTAAACCGCTGTATCTTATCTTCTAGTAGGCGTATTTAGGATTTTTTTGGCTCATTTCAAGCGCGAAACTCTCCTCTTTCGACTGGTTTCATTCGGGTTTTTCGGAGAGAAACGGTTCAGACGCTATATTCAAAATAGTGGAAGGGTATTTTTGATTTTTTAAAATTTCGTAGTTTTTAAACCGCTGTATCTTATCTTCTAGTAGGCGTATTTAGGATTTTTTTGGCTCATTTCAAGCGAGAAACTCTCCTCTTTCGACTGATTTCATTCGGGTTTTTCG
>NW_028256436.1:0-16047 GCF_048593485.1 Apis florea | reverse complement strand
TATGATTTTTTTGGCTCATTTCAAGCGAGAAACTCTCCTCTTTCGACAGGTTTCATTCGGGTTTTTCGGAGAGAAACGGTTCAGACGCTATATTCAAAATAGTGGAAGGGTATTTTTGATTTTTTAAAATTTCGTAGTTTTTAAACCGCTGTATCTTATCTTCTAGTAGGCGTATTTAGGATTTTTTTGGCTCATTTCAAGCGCGAAACTCTCCTCTTTCGACAGGTTTCATTCGGGTTTTTCGGAGAGAAACGGTTCAGACGCTATATTCAAAATAGTGGAAGGGTATTTTTGATTTTTTAAAATTTCGTAGTTTTTAAACCGCTGTATCTTATCTTCTAGTAGGCGTATTTAGGATTTTTTTGGCTCATTTCAAGCGCGAAACTCTCCTCTTTCGACTGGTTTCATTCGGGTTTTTCGGAGAGAAACGGTTCAGACGCTATATTCAAAATAGTGGAAGGGTATTTTTGATTTTTTAAAATTTCGTAGTTTTTAAACCGCTGTATCTTATCTTCTAGTAGGCGTATTTAGGATTTTTTTGGCTCCTTTCAAGCGCGAAACTCTCCTCTTTCGACTGATTTCATTCGGGTTTTTCGGAGAGAAACGGTTCAGACGCTATATTCAAAATAGTGGAAGGGTATTTTTGATTTTTTAAAATTTCGTAGTTTTTAAACCGCTGTATCTTATCTTCTAGTAGGCGTATTTAGGATTTTTTTGGCTCATTTCAAGCGCGAAACTCTCCTCTTTCGAATCGTTTCTTTCGGGTTTTTCGGAGAGAAACGGTTCAGACGTTATATTCAAAATAGTGGAAGGGTATTTTTGATTTTTTAAAATATCGTAGTTTTTAAACCGATGTATCTTATCTTCTAGTAGGCGTATTTAGGATTTTTTTGGCTCATTTCAAGCGCGAAACTCTCCTCTTTCGACTGGTTTCATTCGAGTTTTTCGGAGAGAAACGGTTCAGACGCTATATTCAAAATAGTGGAAGGGTATTTTTGATTTTTTAAAATTTCGTAGTTTTTAAACCGCTGTATCTTATCTTCTAGTAGGGGTATTTAGGATTTTTTTGGCTCATTACAAGCGCCAAACTCTCCTCTTTCGACTGATTTCATTCGGGTTTTTCGGAGAGAAACGGTTCAGACGCTATATTCAAAATAGTGGAAGGGTATTTTTGATTTTTTAAAATTTCGTAGTTTTTAAACCGCTGTATCTTATCTTCTAGTAGGCGTATTTAGGATTTTTTTGGCTCATTTCAAGCGAGAAACTCTCCTCTTTCGACAGGTTTCATTCGAGTTTTTCGGAGAGAAACGGTTCAGACGCTATATTCAAAATAGTGGAAGGGTATTTTTGATTTTTTAAAATTTCGTAGTTTTTAAACCGCTGTATCTTATCTTCTAGTAGGCGTATTTAGGATTTTTTTGGCTACTTACAAGCGCGAAACTCTCCTCTTTCGTCTGATTTCATTCGGGTTTTTCGGAGAGAAACGGTTCAGACGCTATATTCAAAATAGTGGAAGGGTATTTTTGATTTTTTAAAATTTCGGAGTTTTTAAACCGCTGTATCTTATCTTCTAGTAGGCATATTTAGGATTTTTTTGGCCCCTTACAAGCACGAAACTCTCCTCTTTCGACTGATTTCACTCGGGTTTTTCGGAGAGAAACGGTTCAGACGCTATATTCAAAATAGTGGAAGGGTATTTTTGATTATTTAAAATTTCGGAATTTTTAAACCGCTGTATCTTATCTTCTAATAGGGGTATTTAGGATTTTTTTGGTTCCTTACAAGCGCCAAACTCTCCTCTTTCGACTGATTTCATTCGGGTTTTTCGGAGAGAAACAGTTCAGACGGTATATTCAAAATAGTGGAAGGGTATTTTTGATTTTTTAAAATTTCGTAGTTTTTAAACCGCTGTATCTTATCTTCTAGTAGGCGTATTTATGATTTTTCTGGCTCATTTCAAGCGAGAAGCTCTCCTCTTTCGAATCCTTTCATCCGGGTTTTTCGGAGAGAAACGGTTCACACGCTATATTCAAAATAGTGGAAGGGTATATTTGATTTTTTAAAATTTCGTAGTTTTTAAACCGCTGTATCTTATCTTCTAGTAGGCGTATTTAGGATTTTTTAGGCTCATTTCAAGCGCGAAACTCTCCTCTTTCGACAGGTTTCATTCGAGTTTTTCGGAGAGAAACGGTTCAGATGCTATATTCAAAATAGTGTAAGAGTATTTTTGATTTTTTAAAATTTCGTAGTTTTTAAACCGCTGTATCTTATCTTCTAGTAGGCGTATTTAGGATTTTTTTGGCTCCTTTCAAGCGCGAAACTCTCCTCTTTCGACTGATTTCACTCAGGTTTTTCGGAGAGAAACGGTTCAGACGCTATATTCAAAATAGTGGAAGGGTATTTTTGATTTTTTAAAATTTCGTATTTTTTAAACCGCTGTATCTTATCTTCTAGTAGGCGTATTTAGGATTTTTTTGGCTCATTTCAAGCGCGAAGCTCTCCTCTTTCGAATCGTTTCTTTCGGGTTTTCCGGAGAGAAACGGTACAGACGCTATATTCAAAAGAGTAGAAGGGTATTTTTGATTTTTTAAAATTTCGTAGTATTTAAACCGCTGTATCTTATCTTCTAGTAGGCGCATTTAAGATTTTTTTGGTTCATTTCATGCGCGAAACTCTCCTCCTTCGACTCGTTTCATTCGAGTTTTTCGGAGAGAAACGGTTCAGACGGTATATTCAAAATAGTGGAAGGGTATTTTTGATTTTTTAAAATTTCGTAGTTTTTAAACCGCTGTATCTTATCTTCTAGTAGGCGTATTTATGATTTTTCTGGCTCATTTCAAGCGAGAAACTCTCCTCTTTCGACAGGTTTCATTCGAGTTTTTCGGAGAGAAACGGTTCAGACGCTATATTCAAAATAGTGGAAGGGTATTTTTGATTTTTTAAAATTTCGTAGTCTTTAAACCGCTGTATCTTATCTTCTAGTAGGCGTATTTATGATTTTTCTGGCTCATTTCAAGCGAGAAGCTCTCCTCTTTCGAATCCTTTCATCCGGGTTTTTCGGAGAGAAACGGTTCACACGCTATATTCAAAATAGTGGAAGGGTATATTTGATTTTTTAAAATTTCGTAGTTTTTAAACCGCTGTATCTTATCTTCTAGTAGGCGTATTTAGGATTTTTTAGGCTCATTTCAAGCGCGAAACTCTCCTCTTTCGACAGGTTTCATTCGAGTTTTTCGGAGAGAAACGGTTCAGACGCTATATTCAAAATAGTGTAAGAGTATTTTTGATTTTTTAAAATTTCGTAGTTTTTAAACCGCTGTATCTTATCTTCTAGTAGGCGTATTTAGGATTTTTTTGGCTCCTTTCAA
The DNA here is from genome assembly GCF_048593485.1 of Apis florea. NCBI lineage: Eukaryota > Metazoa > Arthropoda > Insecta > Hymenoptera > Apidae > Apis > Apis florea. The sequence goes on along the minus strand of NW_028256436.1, from coordinate 12,679 downwards.
GCGCGAAACTCTCCTCTTTCGACTGATTTCACTCAGGTTTTTCGGAGAGAAACGGTTCAGACGCTATATTCAAAATAGTGGAAGGGTATTTTTGATTTTTTAAAATTTCGAAGTCTTTAATCCGCTGTATCTTATCTTCTAGTAGGCGTATTTAGGATTTTTTGGCTCGTTTCAAGCGCGAAACTCTCCGCTTTCGAATCGTTTCTTTCGGGTTTTCCGGAGAGAAACGGTTCAGACGCTATATTCAAAAGAGTAGAAGGGTATTTTTGATTTTTTAAAATTTCGTAGTATTTAAACCGCTGTATCTTATCTTCTAGTAGGCGTATTTAAGATTTTTTTGGTTCATTTCAAGCGCGAAACTCTCCTCCTTCGACTCGTTTCATTCGAGTTTTTCGGAGAGAAACGGTTCAGACGCTATATTCAAAATAGTGGAAGGGTATTTTTGATTTTTTAAAATTTCGGAATTTTAAACCGCTGTACCTTATCTTCTAATAGGGATATTTAGGATTTTTTTGGCTCATTACAAGCGCCAAACTCTCCTCTTTCGACTGATTTCATTCGGGTTTTTCGGAGAGAAACGGTTCAAACGGTATATTCAAAATAGTGGAAGGGTATTTTTGATTTTTTAAAATTTCGTAGTTTTTAAACCGCTGTATCTTATCTTCTAGTAGGCGTATTTAGGATTTTTTTGGCTCATTTCAAGCGAGAAACTCTCCTCTTTCGACAGGTTTCATTCGAGTTTTTCGGAGAGAAACGGTTCAGACGCTATATTCAAAAGAGTGGATGGGTATTTTTGATTTTTTAAAATTTCGTAGTTTTTAAACCGCTGTATCTTATCTTCTAGTAGGCGTATTTAGGATTTTTTTGGCTCATTACAAGCGCGAAACTCTCCTCTTTCGACTGATTTCACTCGGGTTTTTCGGAGAGAAACGGTTCAGACGCTATATTCAAAATAGTGTAAGGGTATTTTTGATTTTTTAAAATTTCGTAGTTTTTAAACCGCTGTATCTTATCTTCTAGTAGGCGTATTTAGGATTTTTTTGGCTCCTTTCAAGCGCGAAGCTCTCCTCTTTCGAATCGTTTCATCCGGGTTTTTCGGAGAGAAACGGTTCAGACGCTATATTCAAAATAGTGGAAGGGTATTTTTGATTATTTAAAATTTCGGAATTTTTAAACCGCTGTATCTTATCTTCTAGTAGGCGTATTTAGGATTTTTTTGGTTCATTTCAAGCGCGAAACTCTCCTCTTTCGACTCGTTTCATTCGGGTTTTTCGGAGAGAAACGGTTCAGACGCTATATTCAAAATAGTGGAAGGGTATTTTTGATTTTTTAAAATTTCGTATTTTTTAAACCGCTGTATCTTATCTTCTAGTAGGCGTATTTAGGATTTTTTTGGCTCATTTCAAGCGCGAAGCTCTCCTCTTTCGAATCGTTTCTTTCGGGTTTTTCGGAGAGAAACGGTTCAGACGCTATATTCAAAAGAGTAGAAGGGTATTTTTGATTTTTTAAAATTTCGTAGTATTTAAACCGCTGTATCTTATCTTCTAGTAGGCGTATTTAGGATTTTTTTGGTTCATTTCAAGCGCGAAACTCTCCTCTTTCGACTCGTTTCATTCGAGTTTTTCGGAGAGAAACGGTTCAGACGCTATATTCAAAATAGTGGAAGGGTATTTTTGATTTTTTAAAATTTCGTAGTTTTTAAACCGCTGTATCTTATCTTCTAGTAGGCGTATTTAGGATTTTTTTGGCTCATTTCAAGCGAGAAACTCTCCTCTTTCGACAGGTTTCATTCGAGTTTTTCGGAGAGAAACGGTTCAGACGCTATATTCAAAATAGTGGAAGGGTATTTTTGATTTTTTAAAATTTCGTAGTTTTTAAACCGCTGTATCTTATCTTCTAGTAGGCGTATTTAGGATTTTTTTGGCTGCTTTCAAGCGCGAAGCTCTCCTCTTTCGACTTGTTTCATTCGGGTTTTTCGGAGAGAAACGGTTCAGACGCTATATTCAAAATAGTGGAAGGGTATTTTTGATTTTTTAAAATTTCGAAGTTTTTAGACCGCTGTATCTTATCTTCTAATAGGGGTATTTAGGATTTTTTTGGCTCCTTACAAGCGCCAAACTCTCCTCTTTCGACTGATTTCATTCGGGTTTTTCGGAGAGAAACGGTTCAGACGCTATATTCAAAATAGTGGAAGGGTATTTTTGATTTTTTAAAATTTCGTAGTTTTTAAACCGCTGTATCTTATCTTCTAGTAGGCGTATTTAGGATTTTTTTGGCTCATTTCAAGCGAGAAGCTCTCCTCTTTCGAATCATTTCATTCGGGTTTTTCGGAGAGAAACGGTTCAGACGCTATATTCAAAATAGTGGAAGGGTATTTTTGATTTTTTAAAATTTCGTAGTTTTTAAACCGCTGTATCTTATCTTCTAGTAGGCGTATTTAGGATTTTTTAGGCTCATTTCAAGCGCGAAACTCTCCTCTTTCGACTGGTTTCATTCGGGTTTTTCGGAGAGAAACGGTTCAGACGCTATATTCAAAATAGTGGAAGGGTATTTTTGATTTTTTAAAATTTCGTAGTATTTAAACCGCTGTATCTTATCTTCTAGTAGGCGTATTTAGGATTTTTTTGGCTCATTTCAAGCGCGAAACTCTCCTCTTTCGACTCGTTTCATTCGGGTTTTTCGGAGAGAAACGGTTCAGACGCTATATTCAAAATAGTGGAAGGGTATTTTTGATTTTTTAAAATTTCGGAGTTTTTAAACCGCTGTATCTTATCTTCTAGTAGGCATATTTAGGATTTTTTGGCTCCTTACAAGCGCCAAACTCTCCTCTTTCGACTGATTTCATTCGGGTTTTTCGGAGAGAAACGGTTCAGACGCTATATTCAAAATAGTGGAAGGGTATTTTTGATTTTTTAAAATTTCGGAGTTTTTAAACCGCTGTATCTTATCTTCTAGTAGGCGTATTTAGGATTTTTTTGGCTCCTTACAAGCGCGAAACTCTCCTCTTTCGACTGATTTCATTCGGGTTTTTCGGAGAGAAACGGTTCAGACGCTATATTCAAAATAGTGGAAGGGTATTTTTGATTTTTTAAAATTTCGGAGTTTTTAAACCGCTGTATCTTATCTTCTAGTAGGGGTATTTAGGATTTTTTTGGCTCCTTACAAGCGCCAAACTCTCCTCTTTCGACTGATTTCATTCGGGTTTTTCGGAGAGAAACGGTTCAGACGCTATATTCAAAATAGTGGAAGGGTATTTTTGATTTTTTAAAATTTCGTAGTTTTTAAACCGCTGTATCTTATCTTCTAGTAGGCGTATTTAGGATTTTTTTGGCTCATTTCAAGCGAGAAACTCTCCTCTTTCGACTGATTTCATTCGGGTTTTTCGGAGAGAAACGGTTCAGACGCTATATTCAAAATAGTGGAAGGGTATTTTTGATTTTTTAAAATTTCGTAGTTTTTAAACCGCTGTATCTTATCTTCTAGTAGGCGTATTTAGGATTTTTTTGGCTCATTTCAAGCGCGAAACTCTCCTCTTCCGAATCGTTTCTTTCGGGTTTTCCGGAGAGAAACGGTTCAGACGCTATATTCAAAAGAGTAGAAGGGTATTTTTGATTTTTTAAAATTTCGTAGTATTTAAACCGCTGTATCTTATCTTCTAGTAGGCGTATTTAGGATTTTTTTGGCTCATTTCAAGCGCGAAACTCTCCTCTTTCGACTTATTTCATTCGGGTTTTTCGGAGAGAAACGGTTCAGACGCTATATTCAAAATAGTGGAAGGGTATTTTTGATTTTTTAAAATTTCGGAGTTTTTAAACCGCTGTATCTTATCTTCTAGTAGGCGTATTTAGGATTTTTTTGGCTCCTTACAAGCGCCAAACTCTCCTCTTTCGACTGATTTCATTCGGGTTTTTCGGAGAGAAACGGTTCAGACGCTATATTCAAAATAGTGGAAGGGTATTTTTGATTTTTTAAAATTTCGGAATTTTTAAACCGCTGTACCTTATCTTCTAGTAGGGGTATTTAGGATTTTTTTGGTTCATTACAAGCGCGAAACTCTCCTCTTTCGACTGATTTCACTCGGGTTTTTCGGAGAGAAACGGTTCAGACGGTATATTCAAAATAGTGGAAGGGTATTTTTGATTTTTTAAAATTTCGTAATTTTTAAACCGCTGTACCTTATCTTCTAATAGGCGTATTTAGGATTTTTTTGGCTCATTTCAAGCGAGAAACTCTCCTCTTTCGACAGGTTTCATTCGAGTTTTTCGGAGAGAAACGGTTCAGACGCTATATTCAAAAGAGTGGATGGGTATTTTTGATTTTTTAAAATTTCGTAGTGTTTAAACCGCTGTATCTTATCTTCTAGTAGGCGTATTTAGGATTTTTTTGGCTCCTTACAAGCGCGAAACTCTCCTCTTTCGATTGATTTCATTCGGGTTTCTCGGAGGTAAACGGTTCAGACGCTATATTCAAAATAGTGTAAGAGTATTTTTGATTTTTTAAAATTTCGTAGTTTTTAAACCGCTGTATCTTATCTTCTAGTAGGCGTATTTAGGATTTTTTTGGCTCATTTCAAGCGCGAAGCTCTCCTCTTTCGACTCCTTTCATCCGGGTTTTTCGGAGAGAAACGGTTCAGACGCTATATTCAAAATAGTGGAAGGGTATTTTTGATTTTTTAAAATTTCGGAGTTTTTAACCCGCTGTACCTTATCTTCTAGTAGGGGTATTTAGGATTTTTTTGGCTCCTTACAAGCGCCAAACTCTCCTCTTTCGACTGATTTCATTCGGGTTTTTCGGAGAGAAACGGTTCTGACGGTATATTCAAAATAGTGGAAGGGTATTTTTGATTTTTTAAAATTTCGAAGTCTTTAATCCGCTGTATCTTATCTTCTAGTAGGCGTATTTAGGATTTTTTTGGCTCGTTTCAAGCGCGAAACTCTCCTCTTTCGAATCGTTTCATTCGGGTTTTTCGGAGAGAAACGGTTCAGACGCTATATTCAAAAGAGTAGAAGGGTATTTTTGATTTTTTAAAATTTCGTAGTATTTAAACCGCTGTATCTTATCTTCTAGTAGGCGTATTTAGGATTTTTTTGGTTCATTTCAAGCGCGAAACTCTCCTCCTTCGACTCGTTTCATTCGAGTTTTTCGGAGAGAAACGGTTCAGACGCTATATTCAAAATAGTGGAAGGGTATTTTTGATTTTTTAAAATTTCGGAATTTTAAACCGCTGTACCTTATCTTCTAATAGGGGTATTTAGGATTTTTTTGGCTCCTTACAAGCGCCAAACTCTCCTCTTTCGACTGATTTCATTCGGGTTTTTCGGAGAGAAACGGTTCAGACGGTATATTCAAAATAGTGGAAGGGTATTTTTGATTTTTTAAAATTTCGAAGTTTTTAAACCGCTGTATCTTATCTTCTAGTAGGCATATTTAGGATTTTTTTGGCTCCTTACAAGCGCGAAACTCTCCTCTTTCGACTGATTTCACTCGGGTTTTTCGGAGAGAAACGGTTCAGACGCTATATTCAAAATAGTGGAAGGGTATTTTTGATTTTTTAAAATTTCGAAGTTTTTAAACCGCTGTATTTTATCTTCTAGTAGGCGTACTTAGGATTTTTTTGGCTCATTTCAAGCGAGAAACTCTCCTCTTTCGACTTGTTTCATTCGGGTTTTTCGGAGAGAAACGGTTCAGACGCTATATTCAAAATAGTGGAAGGGTATTTTTGATTTTTTAAAATTTCGTAGTCTTTAAACCGCTGTATCTTATCTTCTAGTAGGCGTATTTAGGATTTTTTTTGCTCATTTCAAGCGAGAAACTCTCCTTTTTCGACTTATTTCATTCGGGTTTTTCGGAGAGAAACGGTTCAGACGCTATATTCAAAATAGTGGAAGGGTATTTTTGATTTTTTAAAATTTCGTAGTTTTTAAACCGCTGTATCTTATCTTCTAGTAGGCGTATTTAGGATTTTTTTGGCTCATTTCAAGCGCGAAACTCTCCTCTTTCGAATTGTTTCTTTCGGGTTTTTCGGAGAGAAACGGTTCAGACGCTATATTCAAAAGAGTAGAAGGGTATTTTTGATTTTTTAAAATTTCGTAGTTTTTAAACCGCTGTATCTTATTTTCTAGTAGGCGTATTTAGGATTTTTTTGGCTCATTTCAAGCGAGAAACTCTCCTCTTTCGACTTATTTCATTCGGGTTTTTCGGAGAGAAACGGTTCAGACGCTATATTCAAAATAGTGGAAGGGTATTTTTGATTTTTTAAAATTTCGTAGTTTTTAAACCGCTGTATCTTATTTTCTAGTAGGCGTATTTAGGATTTTTTTGGCTCATTTCAAGCGCGAAACTCTCCTCTTTCGAATCGTTTCATTCGGGTTTTTCGGAGAGAAACGGTTCAGACGCTATATTCAAAATAGTGGAAGGGTATTTTTGATTTTTTAAAATTTCGAAGTATTTAGACCGCTGTATCTTATCTTCTAGTAGGCGTATTTAGGATTTTTTTGGCTCATTTCAAGCGAGAAACTCTCCTCTTTCGACTGATTTCATTCGGGTTATTCGGAGAGAAACGGTTCAGACGCTATATTCAAAATAGTGGAAGGGTATTTTTGATTTTTTAAAATTCGTAGTATTTAAACCGCTGTATCTTATCTTCTAGTAGGCGTATTTAGGATTTTTTTTGCTCATTTCAAGCGCGAAACTCTCCTCTTTCGACAGGTTTCATTCGAGTTTTTCGGAGAGAAACGGTTCAGACGCTATATTCAAAATAGTGGAAGGGTATTTTTGATTTTTTAAAATTTCGTAGTTTTTAAACCGCTGTATCTTATCTTCTAGTAGGCGTATTTAGGATTTTTTGGCTCCTTACAAGCGCGAAACTCTCCTCTTTCGATTGATTACATTCGGGTTTCTCGGAGATAAACGGTTCAGACGCTATATTCAAAATAGTGGAAGGGTATTTTTGATTTTTTAAAATTTCGTAGTATTTAAACCGCTGTATCTTATCTTCTAGTAGGCGTATTTAGGATTTTTTTGGCTCATTTCAAGCGGGAAACTCTCCTCTTTCGAATCGTTTCATTCGGGTTTTTCGGAGAGAAACGGTTCAGACGCTATATTCAAAATAGTGGAAGGGTATATTTGATTTTTTAAAATTTCGTAGTATTTAAACCGCTGTATCTTATCTTCTAGTAGGCGTATTTAGGATTTTTTTGGTTCATTTCAAGCGCGAAACTCTCCTCCTTCGACTCGTTTCATTCGAGTTTTTCGGAGAGAAACGGTTCAGACGCTATATTCAAAATAGTGGAAGGGTATTTTTGATTTTTTAAAATTTCGAAGTATTTACCCGCTGTATCTTATCTTCTAATAGGGGTATTTAGGATTTTTTTGGCTCATTTCAAGCGCGAAACTCTCCTCTTTCGACAGGTTTCATTCGAGTTTCTCGGAGAGAAACGGTTCAGACGCTATATTCAAAATAGTGGAAGGGTATTTTTGATTTTTTAAAATTTCGTAGTTTTTAAACCGCTGTATCTTATCTTCTAGTAGGCGTATTTAGGATTTTTTTGGCTCCTTTCAAGCGCGAAGCTCTCCTCTTTCGAATCCTTTCATCCGGGTTTTTCGGAGAGAAACGGTTCACACGCTATATTCAAAAGAGTGGAAGGTATATTTGATTTTTTAAAATTTCGGAGTTTTTAACCCGCTGTACCTTATCTTCTAATAGGGGTATTTAGGATTTTTTGGCTCATTACAAGCGCCAAACTCTCCTCTTTCGACAGATTTCATTCGGGTTTTTCGGAGAGAAACGGTTCTGACGGTATATTCAAAATAGTGGAAGGGTATTGTTGATTTTTTAAAATTTCGAAGTCTTTAATCCGCTGTATCTTATCTTCTAGTAGGCGTATTTAGGATTTTTTGGCTCCTTACAAGCGCGAAACTCTCCTCTTTCGACTGATTTCACTCGGGTTTTTCGGAGAGAAACGGTTCAGACGCTATATTCAAAATAGTGGAAGGGTATTTTTGATTATTTAAAATTTCGAAGTTTTAAAACCGCTGTATTTTATCTTCTAGTAGGCGTATTTAGGTTTTTTTTGGCTCATTTCAAGCGAGAAACTCTCCTCTTTCGACTTATTTCATTCGGGTTTTTCGGAGAGAAACGGTTCAGACGCTATATTCAAAATAGTGGAAGGGTATTTTTGATTTTTTAAAATTTCGTAGTATTTAAACCGCTGTATCTTATCTTCTAGTAGGCGTATTTAGGATTTTTTTGGCTCATTTCAAGCGCGAAACTCTCCTCTTTCGAATCGTTTCTTTCGGGTTTTCCGGAGAGAAACGGTTCAGACGCTATATTCAAAAGAGTAGAAGGGTATTTTTGATTTTTTAAAATTTCGTAGTATTTAAACCGCTGTATCTTATCTTCTAGTAGGCGTATTTAAGATTTTTTTGGTTCATTTCAAGCGCGAAACTCTCCTCTTTCGACTCGTTTCATTCGAGTTTTTCGGAGAGAAACGGTTCAGACGCTATATTCAAAATAGTGGAAGGGTATTTTTGATTTTTTAAAATTTCGGAATTTTTAAACCGCTGTACCTTATCTTCTAATAGGGATATTTAGGATTTTTTTGGCTCCTTACAAGCGCCAAACTCTCCTCTTTCGACAGATTTCATTCGGGTTTTTCGGAGAGAAACGGTTCAGACGGTATATTCAAAATAGTGGAAGGGTATTTTTGATTTTTTAAAATTTCGAAGTTTTTAAACCGCTGTATCTTATCTTCTAGTAGGCATATTTAGGATTTTTTTGGCCCCTTACAAGCACAAAACTCTCCTCTTTCGACTGATTTCACTCGGGTTTTTCGGAGAGAAACGGTTCAGACGCTATATTCAAAATAGTGGAAGGGTATTTTTGATTTTTTAAAATTTCGAAGTTTTTAAACCGCTGTATTTTATCTTCTAGTAGGCGTATTTAGGATTTTTTTGGCTCATTTCAAGCGCGAAGCTCTCCTCTTTCGACTGGTTTCATTCGGGTTTTTCGGAGAGAAGCGGTTCAGACGCTATATTCAAAAGAGTGGATGGGTATTTTTGATTTTTTAATATTTCGTAGTTTTTAAACCGCTGTATCTTTTCGTTCTAGTAGGCGTATTTAGGATTTTTTTGGCTCATTACAAGCGCGAAACTCTCCTCTTTCGACTGATTTCACTCGGGTTTTTCGGAGAGAAACGGTTCAGACGCTATATTCAAAATAGTGTAAGGGTATTTTTGATTTTTTAAAATTTCGAAGTATTTAGACCGCTGTATCTTATCTTCTAGTAGGCATATTTAGGATTTTTTTGGCTCATTTCAAGCGAGAAACTCTCCTCTTTCGACTTATTTCATTCGGGTTTTTCGGAGAGAAACGGTTCAGACGCTATATTCAAAATAGTGGAAGGGTATTTTTGATTTTTTAAAATTTCGTAGTCTTTAAACCGCTGTATCTTATCTTCTAGTAGGCGTATTTAGGATTTTTTTTGCTCATTTCAAGCGAGAAACTCTCCTTATTCGACTTATTTCATTCGGGTTTTTCGGAGAGAAACGGTTCAGACGCTATATTCAAAATAGTGGAAGGGTATTTTTGATTTTTTAAAATTTCGTAGTTTTTAAACCGCTGTATCTTATCTTCTAGTAGACGTATTTAGGATTTTTTTGGCTCATTTCAAGCGCGAAACTCTCCTCTTTCGAATTGTTTCTTTCGGGTTTTCCGGAGAGAAACGGTTCAGACGCTATATTCAAAAGAGTAGAAGGGTATTTTTGATTTTTTAAAATTTCGTAGTTTTTAAACCGCTGTATCTTATCTTCTAGTAGGCGTATTTAGGATTTTTTTGGCTCATTTCAAGCGAGAAACTCTCCTCTTTCGACTTATTTCATTCGGGTTTTTCGGAGAGAAACGGTTCAGACGCTATATTCAAAATAGTGGAAGGGTATTTTTGATTTTTTAAAATTTCGTAGTTTTTAAACCGCTGTATTTTTTTGTTCTAGTAGGCGTATTTAGGATTTTTTTGGCTCATTTCAAGCGCGAAACTCTCCTCTTTCGACTGATTTCATTCGGGTTTTTCGGAGAGAAATGGTTCAGACGCTATATTCAAAATAGTGGAAGGGTATTTTTGATTTTTTAAAATTTCGTAGTTTTTAAACCGCTGTATCTTATCTTCTAGTAGGCGTATTTAGGATTTTTCTGGCTCATTTCAAGCGAGAAACTCTCCTCTTTCGATTGATTTCATTCTGGTTTTTCGGGGAGAAATGGTTCAGACGCTATATTCAAAAGAGTGGAAGGGTATTTTTGATTTTTTAAAATTTCGGAGTTTTTAAACCGTTGTACCTTATCTTCTAGTAGGGGTATTTAGGATTTTTTTGGCTCCTTACAAGCGCGAAACTCTCCTCTTTCGACTGATTTCATTCGGGTTTTTCGGAGAGAAACGGTTCAGACGCTATATTCAAAATAGTGTAAGGGTATTTTTGATTTTTTAAAATTTCGTAGTTTTTAAACCGCTGTATCTTATCTTCTAGTAGGCGTATTTAGGATTTTTTTGGCTCATTTCAAGCGCGAAACTCTCCTCTTTCGAATTGTTTCTTTCGGGTTTTTCGGAGAGAAACGGTTCAGACGTTATATTCAAAATAGTGGAAGGGTATTTTTGATTTTTTAAAATTTCGTAGTTTTTAAACCGCTGTATCTTATCTTCTAGTAGGCGTATTTAGGATTTTTTTGGCTCATTTCAAGCGCGAAACTCTCCTCTTTCGACTGATTTCATTCGGGTTATTCGGAGAGAAACGGTTCAGACGCTATATTCAAAATAGTGGAAGGGTATTTTTGATTTTTTAAAATTCGTAGTATTTAAACCGCTGTATCTTATCTTCTAGTATGCGGATTTAGGATATTTTTTGCTCGTTTCAAGCGCGAAACTCTCCTCTTTCGAAAGGTTTCATTCGGGTTTTTTGGAGAGAAACGGTTCAGACGCTATATTCAAAATTGTGGAAGGGTATTTTTGATTTTTTAAAATTTCGAAGTCTTTAGACCGCTGTATCTTATCTTCTAGTAGGTGTATTTAGGATTTTTTTGGCTCATTTCAAGCGCGAAACTCTCCTCTTTCGATTGATTTCATTCGGGTTTCTCGGAGGTAAACGGTTCAGACGCTATATTCAAAATAGTGTAAGAGTATTTTTGATTTTTTAAAATTTCGTAGTTTTTAAACCGCTGTATCTTATCTTCTAGTAGGCGTATTTAGGATTTTTTTGGCTCCTTTCAAGCGCGAAGCTCTCCTCTTTCGAATCCTTTCATCCGGGTTTTTCGGAGAGAAACGGTTCAGACGCTATATTCAAAATAGTGGAAGGGTATATTTGATTTTTTAAAATTTCGGAGTTTTTAACCCGCTGTACCTTATCTTCTAGTAGGGGTATTTAGGATTTTTTGGCTCATTACAAGCGCCAAACTCTCCTCTTTCGACAGATTTCATTCGGGTTTTTCGGAGAGAAACGGTTCTGACGGTATATTCAAAATAGTGGAAGGGTATTTTTGATTTTTTAAAATTTCGAAGTCTTTAATCCGCTGTATCTTATCTTCTAGTAGGCGTATTTAGGATTTTTTGGCTCCTTACAAGCGCGAAACTCTCCTCTTTCGACTGATTTCACTCAGGTTTTTCGGAGAGAAACGGTTCAGACGCTATATTCAAAATAGTGGAAGGGTATTTTTGATTATTTAAAATTTCGAAGTTTTAAAACCGCTGTATTTTATCTTCTAGTAGGCGTATTTAGGTTTTTTTTGGCTCATTTTAAGCGAGAAACTCTCCTCTTTCGACTTATTTCATTCGGGTTTTTCGGAGAGAAACGGTTCAGACGCTATATTCAAAATAGTGGAAGGGTATTTTTGATTTTTTAAAATTTCGAAGTATTTAAACCGCTGTATCTTATCTTCTAGTAGGCGTATTTAGGATTTTTTTGGCTCATTTCAAGCGCGAAACTCTCCTCTTTCGAATCGTTTCTTTCGGGTTTTTCGGAGAGAAACGGTTCAGACGTTATATTCAAAATAGTGGAAGGGTATTTTTGATTTTTTAAAATTTCGTAGTATTTAAACCGCTGTATCTTATCTTCTAGTAGGCGTATTTAGGATTTTTTTGGTTCATTTCAAGCGCGAAACTCTCCTCCTTCGACTCGTTTCATTCGAGTTTTTCGGAGAGAAACGGTTCAGACGCTATATTCAAAATAGTGGAAGGGTATTTTTGATTTTTTAAAATTTCGAAGTTTTAAAACCGCTGTATTTTATATTCTAGTAGGCATACTTAGGATTTTTTTGGCTCATTTCAAGCGAGAAACTCTCCTCTTTCGACTTATTTCATTCGGGTTTTTCGGAGAGAAACGGTTCAGACGCTATATTCAAAATAGTGGAAGGGTATTTTTGATTTTTTAAAATTTCGTAGTCTTTAAACCGCTGTATCTTATCTTCTAGTAGGCGTATTTAGGATTTTTTTTGCTCATTTCAAGCGAGAAACTCTCCTTATTCGACTTATTTCATTCGGGTTTTTCGGAGAGAAACGGTTCAGACGCTATATTCAAAATAGTGGAAGGGTATTTTTGATTTTTTAAAATTTCGTAGTTTTTAAACCGCTGTATCTTATCTTCTAGTAGGCGTATTTAGGATTTTTTTGGCTCATTTCAAGCGCGAAACTCTCCTCTT
>NW_028256435.1:0-34145 GCF_048593485.1 Apis florea | reverse complement strand
TTTTTAAAATTTCGTTCTATTTAAACCGCTGTATCTTATCTTCTAGTAGGCGTATTTAGGATTTTTTTGGCTCATTACAAGCGCGAAACTCTCCTCTTACGAATCGTTTCATCCGGGTTTATCGGAGAGAAACGGTTCAGAAGCTATATTCAAAATAGTGGAAGGGTATTTTTGATTTTTTAAAATTTCGTAGTATTTAAACCGCTGTATCTTATCTTCTAGTAGGCGTATTTAAGATTTTTTTGGTTCATTTCAAGCGCGAAACTCTCCTCCTTCGACTCGTTTCATTCGAGTTTTTCGGAGAGAAACGGTTCAGACGCTATATTCAAAATAGTGGAAGGGTATTTTTGATTATTTAAAATTTCGGAATTTTTAAACCGCTGTACCTTATCTTCTAATAGGGGTATTTAGGATTTTTTTGGCTCCTTACAAGCGCCAAACTCTCCCCTTTCGACTGATTTCATTCGGGTTTTTCGGAGAGAAACGTTTCAGACGGTATATTCTAAATAGTGGAAGGGTACTTTGATTTTTTAAAATTTCGTAGTTTTTAAACCGCTGTATCTTATCTTCTAGTAGGCGTATTTAGGATTTTTCTGGCTCATTTCAAGCGAGAAACTCTCCTCTTTCGATTGATTTCATTCTGGTTTTTCGGGGAGAAATGGTTCAGACGCAATATTCAAAATAGTGGAAGGGTATTTTTGATTTTTTAAAATTTCGTAGTATTTAAACTGCTGTATCTTATCTTCTAGTAGGCGTATTTAGGATTTTTTTGGCTCATTTCAAGCGCGAAACTCTCCTCTTTCGAATCGTTTCATTCGGGTTTTCCGGAGAGAAACGGTTCAGACGCTATATTCAAAATAGTAGAAGGGTATTTTTGATTTTTTAAAATTTCGAAGTATTTAAACCGCTGTATCTTATCTTCTAGTAGGCGTATTTAGGATTTTTTGGCTCATTTCAAGCGAGAAACTCTCCTCTTTCGACTGGTTTCATTCGGGTTTTTCGGAGAGAAACGGTTCAGACGCTATATTCAAAATAGTGGAAGGGTATTTTTGATTTTTTAAAATTTCGTAGTTTTTAAACCGCTGTATCTTATCTTCTAGTAGGCGTATTTAAGATTTTTTTGGTTCATTTCAAGCGCGAAACTCTCCTCCTTCGACTCGTTTCATTCGAGTTTTTCGGAGAGAAACGGTTCAGACGCTATATTCAAAATAGTGGAAGGGTATTTTGGATTATTTAAAATTTCGGAATTTTTAAACCGCTGTACCTTATCTTCTAATAGGGGTATTTAGGATTTTTTTGGCTCCTTACAAGCGACAAACTCTCCTCTTTCGAATGATTTCATTCGGGTTTTTCGGAGAGAAACGGTTCAGACGGTATATTCAAAAGAGTGGAAGGGTACTTTGATTTTTTAAAATTTCGTAGTTTTTAAACCGCTGTATCTTATCTTCTAGTAGGCGTATTTAGGATTTTTCTGGCTCATTTAAGGCGAGAAACTCTCCTCTTTCTAATCGTTTCATTCGGGTTTTCCGGAGAGAAACGGTTCAGACGCTATATTCAAAATAGTAGAAGGGTATTTTTGATTTTTTAAAATTTCGAAGTATTTAAACCGCTGTATCTTATCTTCTAGTAGGCGTATTTAGGATTTTTTGGCTCATTTCAAGCGAGAAACTCTCCTCTTTCGACTGATTTCATTCGGGTTTTTCGGAGAGAAACGGTTCAGACGCTATATTCAAAATAGTGGAAGGGTATTTTTGATTTTTTAAAATTTCGTAGTTTTTAAACCGCTGTATCTTATCTTCTAGTAGGCGTATTTAAGATTTTTTTGGTTCATTTCAAGCGCGAAACTCTCCTCCTTCGACTCGTTTCATTCGAGTTTTTCGGAGAGAAACGGTTCAGACGCTATATTCAAAATAGTGGAAGGGTATTTTTGATTTTTTAAAATTTCGGAATTTTTAAACCGCTGTACCTTATCTTCTAATAGGGGTATTTAGGATTTTTTTGGCTCCTTACAAGCGCCAAACTCTCCTCTTTCGACTGATTTCATTCGGGTTTTTCGGAGAGAAACGATTCAGACGGTATATTCAAAATAGTGGAAGGGTATTTTTGATTTTTTAAAATTTCGTAGTTTTTAAACCGCTGTATCATATCTTCTAGTAGGCGTATTTAGGATTTTTTTGGCTCATTTCAAGCGCGAAACTCTCCTCTTTCGAATCGTTTCATTCGGGTTTTCCGGAGAGAAACGGTTCAGACGCTATATTCAAAATAGTAGAGGGGTATTTTTGATTTTTTAAAATTTCGAAGTATTTAAACCGCTGTATCTTATCTTCTAGTAGGCGTATTTAGGATTTTTTGGCTCATTTCAAGCGAAAAACTCTCCTCTTTCGACTTATTTCATTCGGGTTTTTCGGAGAGAAACGGTTCAGACGCTATATTCAAAATAGTGGAAGGGTATTTTTGATTTTTTAAAATTTCGTAGTTTTTAAACCGCTGTATCTTATCTTCTAGTAGGCGGATTTAGGATTTTTATGGCTCATTTCAAGCGCGAAACTCTCCTCTTTCGACAGGTTTTATTCGAGTTTTTCGGAGAGAAACGGTTCAGACGCTATATTCAAAATAGTGGAAGGGTATTTTTGATTTTTTAAAATTTCGAAGTTTTTAGACCGCTGTATCTTATCTTCTAGTAGGCGTATTTAGGATATTTTTGGCTCATTTCAAGCGCGAAACTCTCCTCTTTCGAATCGTTTCATTCGGGTTTTCCGGAGAGAAACGGTTCAGACGCTATATTCAAAATAGTAGAAGGGTATTTTTGATTTTTTAAAATTTCGAAGTATTTAAACCGCTGTATCTTATCTTCTAGTAGGCGTATTTAGGATTTTTTTGGCTCATTTCAAGCGCGAAACTCTCCTCTTTCGAATCGTTTCATTCGGATTTTTCGGAGAGAAACGGTTCAGACGCTATATTCAAAATAGTGGAAGGGTATTTTTGATTTTTTAAAATTTCGTTGTATTTAAACCGCTGTATCTTATCTTCTAGTAGGCGTATTTAAGATTTTCTTGGTTCATTTCAAGCGCGAAACTCTCCTCCTTCGACTCGTTTCATTCGAGTTTTTCGGAGAGAAACGGTTCAGACGCTATATTCAAAATAGTGGAAGGGTATTTTTGATTATTTAAAATTTCGGAATATTTAAACCGCTGTACCTTATCTACTAGTAGGGGTATTTAGGATTTTTTTGGCTCCTTACAAGCGCCAAACTCTCCTCTTTCGACTGATTTCATTCGGGTTTTTCGGAGAGAAACGGTTCAGACGGTATATTCAAAATAGTGGAAGGGTATTTTTGATTTTTTAAAATTTCGTAGTTTTTAAACCGCTGTATCTTATCTTCTAGTAGGCGGATTTAGGATTTTTATGGCTCATTTCAAGCGCGAAACTCTCCTCTTTCGACAGGTTTTATTCGAGTTTTTCGGAGAGAAACGGTTCAGACGCTATATTCAAAATAGTGGAAGGGTATTTTTGATTTTTTAAAATTTCGAAGTTTTTAGACCGCTGTATCTTATCTTCTAGTAGGCGTATTTAGGATTTTTTTGGCTCATTTCAAGCGCGAAACTCTCCTCTTTCGAATCGTTTCATTCGGGTTTTCCGGAGAGAAACGGTTCAGACGCTATATTCAAAATAGTAGAAGGGTATTTTTGATTTTTTAAAATTTCGAAGTATTTAAACCGCTGTATCTTATCTTCTAGTAGGCGTATTTAGGATTTTTTTGGCTCATTTCAAGCGCGAAACTCTCCTCTTTCGAATCGTTTCATTCGGGTTTTTCGGAGAGAAACGGTTCAGACGCTATATTCAAAATAGTGGAAGGGTATTTTTGATTTTTTAAAATTTCGTTGTATTTAAACCGCTGTATCTTATCTTCTAGTAGGCGTATTTAGGATTTTTTTGGCTCATTTCAAGCGCGAAACTCTCCTCTTTCGAATCGATACATCCGGGTTTTTCGGAGAGAAACGGTTCAGACGCTATATTCAAAATAGTGGAAGGGTATTTTTGATTTTTTAAAATTTCGTAGTATTTAAACCGCTGTATCTTATCTTCTAGTAGGCGTATTTAGGATTTTCTTGGTTCATTTCAAGCGCGAAACTCTCCTCCTTCGACTCGTTTCATTCGAGTTTTTCAGAGAGAAACGGTTCAGACGCTATATTCAAAATAGTGGAAGGGTATTTTTGATTTTTTAATATTTCGTAGTATTTAAACCGCTGTATCTTATCTTCTAGTAGGCGGATTTAGGATTTTTATGGCTCATTTCAAGCGCGAAACTCTCCTCTTTCGACAGGTTTTATTCGAGTTTTTCGGAGAGAAACGGTTCAGACGCTATATTCAAAATAGTGGAAGGGTATTTTTGATTTTTTAAAATTTCGAAGTTTTTAGACCGATGTATCTTATCTTCTAGTAGGCGTATTTAGGATATTTTTGGCTCATTTCAAGCGCGAAACTCTCCTCTTTCGAATCGTTTCATTCGGGTTTTCCGGAGAGAAACGGTTCAGACGCTATATTCAAAATAGTAGAAGGGTATTTTTGATTTTTTAAAATTTCGAAGTATTTAAACCGCTGTATCTTATCTTCTAGTAGGCGTATTTAGGATTTTTTTGGCTCATTTCAAGCGCGAAACTCTCCTCTTTCGAATCGTTTCATTCGGGTTTTTCGGAGAGAAACGGTTCAGACGCTATATTCAAAATAGTGGAAGGGTATTTTTGATTTTTTAAAATTTCGTTGTATTTAAACCGCTGTATCTTATCTTCTAGTAGGCGTATTTAGGATTTTTTTGGCTCATTTCAAGCGCGAAACTCTCCTCTTTCGAATCGATACATCCGGGTTTTTCGGAGAGAAACAGTTCAGACGCTATATTCAAAATAGTGGAAGGGTATTTTTGATTTTTTAAAATTTCGTAGTATTTAAACCGCTGTATCTTATCTTCTAGTAGGCGTATTTAAGATTTTCTTGGTTCATTTCAAGCGCGAAACTCTCCTCCTTCGACTCGTTTCATTCGAGTTTTTCAGAGAGAAACGGTTCAGACGCTATATTCAAAATAGTGGAAGGGTATTTTTGATTAAATAAAATTTCGGAATATTTAAACCGCTGTACCTTATCTACTAATAGGGGTATTTAGGATTTTTTTGGCTCCTTACAAGCGCCAAACTCTCCTCTTTCGACTGATTTCATTCGGGTTTTTCGGAGAGAAACGGTTCAGACGGTATATTCAAAATAGTGGAAGGGTATTTTTGATTTTTTAAAATTTCGTAGTTTTTAAACCGCTGTATCTTATCTTCTAGTAGGCGGATTTAGGATTTTTATGGCTCATTTCAAGCGCGAAACTCTCCTCTTTCGACAGGTTTTATTCGAGTTTTTCGGAGAGAAACGGTTCAGACGCTATATTCAAAATAGTGGAAGGGTATTTTTGATTTTTTAAAATTTCGAAGTTTTTAGACCGCTGTATCTTATCTTCTAGTAGGCGTATTTAGGATTTTTTTGGCTCATTTCAAGCGCGAAACTCTCCTCTTTCGAATCGTTTCATTCGGGTTTTCCGGAGAGAAACGGTTCAGACGCTATATTCAAAATAGTAGAAGGGTATTTTTGATTTTTTAAAATTTCGAAGTATTTAAACCGCTGTATCTTATCTTCTAGTAGGCGTATTTAGGATTTTTTGGCTCATTTCAAGCGAGAAACTCTCCTCTTTCGACTGATTTCATTCGGGTTTTTCGGAGAGAAACGGTTCAGACGCTATATTCAAAATAGTGGAAGGGTATTTTTGATTTTTTAAAATTTCGTAGTTTTTAAACCGCTGTATCTTATCTTCTAGTAGGCGTATTTAAGATTTTTTTGGTTCATTTCAAGCGCGAAACTCTCCTCCTTCGACTCGTTTCATTCGAGTTTTTCGGAGAGAAACGGTTCAGACGCTATATTCAAAATAGTGGAAGGGTATTTTGGATTATTTAAAATTTCGGAATTTTTAAACCGCTGTACCTTATCTTCTAATAGGGGTATTTAGGATTTTTTTGGCTCCTTACAAGCGACAAACTCTCCTCTTTCGAATGATTTCATTCGGGTTTTTCGGAGAGAAACGGTTCAGACGGTATATTCAAAAGAGTGGAAGGGTACTTTGATTTTTTAAAATTTCGTAGTTTTTAAACCGCTGTATCTTATCTTCTAGTAGGCGTATTTAGGATTTTTCTGGCTCATTTAAGGCGAGAAACTCTCCTCTTTCTAATCGTTTCATTCGGGTTGTCCGGAGAGAAACGGTTCAGACGCTATATTCAAAATAGTAGAAGGGTATTTTTGATTTTTTAAAATTTCGAAGTATTTAAACCGCTGTATCTTATCTTCTAGTAGGCGTATTTAGGATTTTTTGGCTCATTTCAAGCGAGAAACTCTCCTCTTTCGACTGATTTCATTTGGGTTTTTCGGAGAGAAACGGTTCAGACGCTATATTCAAAATAGTGGAAGGGTATTTTTGATTTTTTAAAATTTCGTAGTTTTTAAACCGCTGTATCTTATCTTCTAGTAGGCGTATTTAGGATTTTTTTGGTTCATTTCAAGCGCGAAACTCTCCTCCTTCGACTCGTTTCATTCGAGTTTTTCGGAGAGAAACGGTTCAGACGCTATATTCAAAATAGTGGAAGGGTATTTTTGATTTTTTATAATTTCGGAATTTTTAAACCGCTGTACCTTATCTTCTAGTAGGGGTATTTAGGATTTTTTTGGCTCCTTACAAGCGCCAAACTCTCCTCTTTCGACTGATTTCATTCGGGTTTTTCGGAGAGAAACGGTTCAGACGGTATATTCAAAATAGTGGAAGGGTATTTTTGATTTTTTAAAATTTCGTAGTTTTTAAACCGCTGTATCATATCTTCTAGTAGGCGTATTTAGGATTTTTTTGGCTCATTTCAAGCGCGAAACTCTCCTCTTTCGAATCGTTTCATTCGGGTTTTCCGGAGAGAAACGGTTCAGACGCTATATTCAAAATAGTAGAGGGGTATTTTTGATTTTTTAAAATTTCGAAGTATTTAAACCGCTGTATCTTATCTTCTAGTAGGCATATTTAGGATTTTTTGGCTCATTTCAAGCAAAAAACTCTCCTCTTTCGACTTATTTCATTCGGGTTTTTCGGAGAGAAACGGTTCAGACGCTATATTCAAAATAGTGGAAGGGTATTTTTGATTTTTTAAAATTTCGTAGTTTTTAAACCGCTGTATCTTATCTTCTAGTAGGCGGATTTAGGATTTTTATGGCTCATTTCAAGCGCGAAACTCTCCTCTTTCGACAGGTTTTATTCGAGTTTTTCGGAGAGAAACGGTTCAGACGCTATATTCAAAATAGTGGAAGGGTATTTTTGATTTTTTAAAATTTCGAAGTTTTTAGACCGCTGTATCTTATCTTCTAGTAGGCGTATTTAGGATATTTTTGGCTCATTTCAAGCGCGAAACTCTCCTCTTTCGAATCGTTTCATTCGGGTTTTTCGGAGAGAAACGGTTCAGACGCTATATTCAAAATAGTAGAAGGGTATTTTTGATTTTTTAAAATTTCGAAGTATTTAAACCGCTGTATCTTATCTTCTAGTAGGCGTATTTAGGATTTTTTTGGCTCATTTCAAGCGCGAAACTCTCCTCTTTCGAATCGATACATCCGGGTTTTTCGGAGAGAAACAGTTCAGACGCTATATTCAAAATAGTGGAAGGGTATTTTTGATTTTTTAAAATTTCGTAGTATTTAAACCGCTGTATCTTATCTTCTAGTAGGCGTATTTAGGATTTTCTTGGTTCATTTCAAGCGCGAAACTCTCCTCCTTCGACTCGTTTCATTCGAGTTTTTCAGAGAGAAACGGTTCAGACGCTATATTCAAAATAGTGGAAGGGTATTTTTGATTTTATAAAATTTCGGAATATTTAAACCGCTGTACCTTATCTACTAGTAGGGGTATTTAGGATTTTTTTGGCTCCTTACAAGCGCCAAACTCTCCTCTTTCGACTGATTTCATTCGGGTTTTTCGGAGAGAAACGGTTCAGACGGTATATTCAAAATAGTGGAAGGGTATTTTTGATTTTTTAAAATTTCGTAGTTTTTAAACCGCTGTATCTTATCTTCTAGTAGGCGGATTTAGGATTTTTATGGCTCATTTCAAGCGCGAAACTCTCCTCTTTCGACAGGTTTTATTCGAGTTTTTCGGAGAGAAACGGTTCAAACGCTATATTCAAAATAGTGGAAGGGTATTTTTGATTTTTTAAAATTTCGAAGTTTTTAGACCGCTGTATCTTATCTTCTAGTAGGCGTATTTAGGATATTTTTGGCTCATTTCAAGCGCGAAACTCTCCTCTTTCGAATCGTTTCATTCGGGTTTTCCGGAGAGAAACGGTTCAGACGCTATATTCAAAATAGTAGAAGGGTATTTTTGATTTTTTAAAATTTCGAAGAATTTAAACCGCTGTATCTTATCTCCTAGTAGGCGTATTTAGGATTTTTTTGGCTCATTTCAAGCGCGAAACTCTCCTCTTTCGAATCGTTTCATTCGGGTTTTTCGGAGAGAAACGGTTCAGACGCTATATTCAAAATAGTGGAAGGGTATTTTTGATTTTTTAAAATTTCGTTGTATTTAAACCGCTGTATCTTATCTTCTAGTAGGCGTATTTAGGATTTTTTTGGCTCATTTCAAGCGCGAAACTCTCCTCTTTCGAATCGATACATCCGGGTTTTTCGGAGAGAAACGGTTCAGACGCTATATTCAAAATAGTGGAAGGGTATTTTTGATTTTTTAAAATTTCGTAGTATTTAAACCGCTGTATCTTATCTTCTAGTAGGCGTATTTAAGATTTTCTTGGTTCATTTCAAGCGCGAAACTCTCCTCCTTCGACTCGTTTCATTCGAGTTTTTCAGAGAGAAACGGTTCAGACGCTATATTCAAAATAGTGGAAGGGTATTTTTGATTTTTTAAAATTTCGTAGTATTTAAACCGCTGTATCTTATCTCCTAGTAGGCGGATTTAGGATTTTTATGGCTCATTTCAAGCGCGAAACTCTCCTCTTTCGACAGGTTTTATTCGAGTTTTTCGGAGAGAAACGGTTCAGACGCTATATTCAAAATAGTGGAAGGGTATTTTTGATTTTTTAAAATTTCGAAGTTTTTAGACCGATGTATCTTATCTTCTAGTAGGCGTATTTAGGATTTTTTTGGCTCATTTCAAGCGCGAAACTCTCCTCTTTCGAATCGTTTCATTCGGGTTTTCCGGAGAGAAACGGTTCAGACGCTATATTCAAAATAGTAGAAGGGTATTTTTGATTTTTTAAAATTTCGAAGTATTTAAACCGCTGTATCTTATCTTCTAGTAGGCGTATTTAGGATTTTTTTGGCTCATTTCAAGCGCGAAACTCTCCTCTTTCGAATCGTTTCATTCGGGTTTTTCGGAGAGAAACGGTTCAGACGCTATATTCAAAATAGTGGAAGGGTATTTTTGATTTTTTAAAATTTCGTTGTATTTAAACCGCTGTATCTTATCTTCTAGTAGGCGTATTTAGGATTTTTTTGGCTCATTTCAAGCGCGAAACTCTCCTCTTTCGAATCGATTCATTCGGGTTTTTCGGAGAGAAACGGTTCAGACGCTATATTCAAAATAGTGGAAGGGTATTTTTGATTTTTTAAAATTTCGTAGTATTTAAACCGCTGTATCTTATCTTCTAGTAGGCGTATTTAGGATTTTCTTGGTTCATTTCAAGCGCGAAACTCTCCTCCTTCGACTCGTTTCATTCGAGTTTTTCAGAGAGAAACGGTTCAGACGCTATATTCAAAATAGTGGAAGGGTATTTTTGATTTTTTAAAATTTCGGAGTATTTAAGCCGCTGTATCTTATCTACTAATAGGGGTATTTAGGATTTTTTTGGCTCCTTACAAGCGCCAAACTCTCCTCTTTCGACTGATTTCATTCGGGTTTTTCGGAGAGAAACGGTTCAGACGGTATATTCAAAATAGTGGAAGGGTATTTTTGATTATTTAAAATTTCGGAATTTTTAAACCGCTGTACCTTATCTACTAATAGGGGTATTTAGGATTTTTTTGGCTCCTTACAAGCGCGAAACTCTCCTCTTTCGACTGATTTCACTCGGGTTTTTCGGAGAGAAACGGTTCAGACGCTATATTCAAAATAGTGGAAGGGTATTTTTGATTTTTTAAAATTTCGAAGTTTTTAAACCGCTGTATTTTATCTTCTAGTAGGCGTATTTAGGATTTTTTGGCTGATTTCAAGCGAGAAACTCTCCACTTTCGACTTATTTCATTCGTGTTTTTCGGAGAGTAACGGTTCAGACGCTATATTCAAAATAGTGGAAGGGTATTTTTGATTTTTTAAAATTTCGAAGTTTTTAGACCGCTGTTTCTTATCTTCTAGTAGGCGCATTTAGGATTTTTTTGGCTCATTTCAAGCGCGAAATGCTCCTCTTTCGAATCGTTTCATCCGGGTTTTTCGGAGAGAAACGGTTCAGACGCTATATTCAAAATAGTGGAAGGGTATTTTTGATTTTTTAAAATTTCGTAGTATTTAAACCGCTGTATCTTATCTTCTAGTAGGCGTATTTAGGATTTTTTTGGCTCATTTCAAGCGCGAAAGTCTCCTCTTTCGACTCGTTTCATTCGGGTTTTTCGGAGAGAAACGGTTCAGACGCTATATTCAAAATAGTGGAAGGGTATTTTTGATTTTTTAAAATTTCGTAGTATGTAAACCGCTGTATCTTATCTTCTAGTAGGCGTATTTAGGATTTTTTTGGCTCATTTCAAGCGCGAAACTCTCCTCTTTCGACAGGTTTCATTCGAGTTTTTCGGAGAGAAACGGTTCAGACGCTATATTCAAAATAGTGGAAGGGTATTTTTGATTTTTTAAAATTTCGTAGTTTTAAACCGCAGTATTTTATCTTCTAGTAGGCGTATTTAGGATTTTTTAGGCTCCTTACATGCGCGAAACTCTCCTCTTTCGACTGATTTCATTCGGGTTTTTCAAAGAGAAACGGTTTAGACGGTATATTCAAAATAGTGGAAGGGTATTTTTGATTTTTTAAAATTTCGTAGTTTTTAAGCCGCTGTATCTTATCTTCTAGTAGGCGTATTTAGGATTTTTTTGGCTCATTTCAAGCGAGAAACTCTCCTCTTTCGAATGATTTCATTCTGGTTTTTCGGGGAGAAATGGTTCAGACGCAATATTCAAAATAGTGGATGGGTATTTTTGATTTTTTAAAATTTCGTAGTTTTTAAACCGCTGTATCTTATCTTCTAGTAGGCGTATTTAGGATTTTTTTGGCTCCTTACAAGCGCGAAACTCTCCTCTTTCGACTGATTTCACTCGGGTTTTTCGGAGAGAAACGGTTCAGACGCTATATTCAAAATAGTGGAAGGGTATTTTTGATTTTTTAAAATTTCGAAGTTTTTAAACCGCTGCATTTTATCTTCTAGTAGGCGTATTTAGGATTTTTTTGGCTCATTTCAAGCGAGAAACTCTCCTCTTTCGACTGATTACATTTGGGTTTTTCGGAGAGAAACGGTTCAGACGCTATATTCAAAATAGTGGAAGGGTATTTTTGATTTTTTAAAATTTCGTAGTATGTAAACCGCTGTATCTTATCTTCTAGTAGGCGTATTTAGGATTTTTTTGGCTCATTTCAAGCGCGAAACTCTCCTCTTTCGACAGGTTTCATTCGAGTTTTTCGGAGAGAAACGGTTCAGACGCTATATTCAAAATAGTGGAAGGGTATTTTTGATTTTTTAAAATTTCGTAGTTTTAAACCGCAGTATTTTATCTTCTAGTAGGCGTATTTAGGATTTTTTAGGCTCCTTACATGCGCGAAACTCTCCTCTTTCGACTGATTTCATTCGGGTTTCTCGGAGATAAACGGCTCAGACGCTATATTCAAAATAGTGTAAGGGTATTTTTTTTTTTTAAAATTTCGTAGTTTTTAAACCGCTGTATCTTATCTTCTAGTAGGCGTATTTAGGATTCTTTTTGCTCATTTCAAGCGCGAAACTCTCCTCTTTCGAATCGATTCATCCGGGTTTTTCGGAGAGAAACGGTTCAGACGCTATATTCAAAATAGTGGAAGGGTATTTTTGATTTTTTAAAATTTCGTAGTATTTAAAGCGCTGTATCTTATCTTCTAGTAGGCGTATTTAGGATTTTTTTTGCTCATTTCAAGCGGGAAACTCTCCTCTTTCGAATCGTTTCATTCGGGTTTTCCGGAGAGAAACGGTTCAGACGCTATATTCAAAATAGTGGAAGGGTATTTTTGATTTTTTAAAATTTCGTAGTATTTAAACCGCTGTATCTTATCTTCTAGTAGGCGTATTTAGGATTTTCTTGGCTTATTTCGAGCGCGAAACTCTCCACTTTCGACTCGTTTCATTCGGGTTTTTCGGAGAGAAACGGTTCAGACGCTATATTCAAAATAGTGGAAGGGTATTTTTGATTAAATAAAATTTCGGAGTATTTAAACCGCTGTATCTTATCTACTAGTAGGGGTATTTAGGATTTTTTTGGCTCATTACAAGCGCGAAACTCTCCTCTTTCGACTGATTTCATTCGGGTTTTTCGGAGAGAAACGGTTCAGACGCTATATTCAAAATAGTGGAAGGGTATTTTTGATTTTTTAAAATTTCGTAGTATTTAAAGCGCTGTATCTTATCTTCTAGTAGGCGTATTTAGGATTTTTTTGGCTCATTTCAAGCGCCAAACTCTCGTCTTTCGAATCGTTTAATTCGGGTTTTCCGGAGAGAAACGGTTCAGACGCTATATTCAAAATAGTAGAAGGGTATTTTTGATTTTTTAAAATTTCGAAGTATTTAAACCGCTGTATCTTATCTTCTAGTAGGCGTATTTAGGATTTTTTGGCTCATTTCAAGCGAGAAACTCTCCTCTTTCCACTTATTTCATTCGGGTTTTTCGGAGAGAAACGGTTCAGACGCTATATTCAAAATAGTGGAAGGGTATTTTTGATTTTTTAAAATTCGTAGTATTTAAACCGCTGTATCTTATCTTCTAGTATGCGGATTTAGGATTTTTTTTGCTCATTTCAAGCGCGAAACTCTCCTCTTTCGACAGGTTTCATTCGAGTTTTTCGGAGAGAAACGGTTCAGACGCTATATTCAAAATAGTGGAAGGGTATTTTTGATTTTTTAAAATTTCGTAGTTTTTAAACCGCTGTATCTTATCTTCTAGTAGGCGTATTTAGGATTTTTTGGCTCATTACAAGCGCGAAACTCTCCTCTTTCGATTGATTTCATTCGGGTTTTTCGGAGATAAACGGTTCAGACGCTATATTCAAAATAGTGGAAGGGTATTTTTGATTTTTTAAAATTTCGTAGTATTTAAACCGCTGTATCTTATCTTCTAGTAGGCGTATTTAGGATTTTTTTGGCTCATTTCAAGCGGGAAACTCTCCTCTTTCGAATCGTTTCATCCGGGTTTTTCGGAGAGAAACGGTTCAGACGCTATATTCAAAATAGTGGAAGGGTATTTTTGATTTTTTAAAATTTCGTAGTATTTAAACCGCTGTATCTTATCTTCTAGTAGGCGTATTTAGGATTTTTTTGGTTCATTTCAAGCGCGAAACTCTCCTCTTTCGACTCGTTTCATTCGAGTTTTTCGGAGAGAAACGGTTCAGACGCTATATTCAAAATAGTGGAAGGGTATTTTTGATTTTTTAAAATTTCGAAGTTTTTAAACCGCTGTACCTTATCTTCTAGTAGGGGTATTTAGGATTTTTTTGGCTCATTTCAAGCGCGAAACTCTCCTCTTTCGACAGGTTTCATTCGAGTTTCTCGGAGATAAACGGTTCAGACGTTATATTCAAAATAGTGTAAGGGTATTTTTGATTTTTTAAAATTTCGTATTTTTTAAACCGCTGTATCTTATCTTCTAGTAGGCGTATTTAGGATTTTTTTGGCTCATTTCAAGCGCGAAACTCTCCTCTTTCGACAGGTTTCATTCGGGTGATTCGGAGAGAAACGGTTCAGACGCTATATTCAAAATAGTGGAAGGGTATTTTTGATTTTTTAAAATTTCGTAGTCTTTAAACCGCTGTATCTTATCTTCTAGTAGGCGTATTTAGGATTTTTTTTGCTCATTTCAAGCGAGAAACTCTCCTTATTCGACTTATTTCATTTGGGTTTTTCGGAGAGAAACGGTTCAGACGCTATATTCAAAATAGTGGAAGGGTATTTTTGATTTTTTAAAATTTCGTAGTTTTTAAACCGCTGTATCTTATCTTCTAGTAGACGTATTTAGGATTTTTTTGGCTCATTTCAAGCGCGAAACTCTCCTCTTTCGAATTGTTTCTTTCGGGTTTTCCGGAGAGAAACGGTTCAGACGCTATATTCAAAAGAGTAGAAGGGTATTTTTGATTTTTTAAAATTTCGTAGTTTTTAAACCGCTGCATCTTATCTTCTAGTAGGCGTATTTAGGATTTTTTTGGCTCCTTACAAGCGCGAAACTCTCCTCTTTCGATTGATTTCATTCGGGTTTCTCGGAGATAAACGGTTCAGACGCTATATTCAAAATAGTGTAAGGGTATTTTTGATTTTTTAAAATTTCGTAGTTTTTAAACCGCTGTATCTTATCTTCTAGTAGACGTATTTAGGATTTTTTTGGCTCATTTCAAGCGCGAAACTCTCCTCTTTCGAATTGTTTCTTTCGGGTTTTCCGGAGAGAAACGGTTCAGACGCTATATTCAAAAGAGTAGAAGGGTATTTTTGATTTTTTAAAATTTCGTAGTTTTTAAACCGCTGTATCTTATTTTCTAGTAGGCGTATTTAGGATTTTTTTGGCTCATTTCAAGCGAGAAACTCTCCTCTTTCGACTTATTTCATTCGGGTTCTTCGGAGAGAAACGGTTCAGACGCTATATTCAAAATAGTGGAAGGGTATTTTTGATTTTTTAAAATTTCGTAGTTTTTAAACCGCTGTATTTTTTTGTTCTAGTAGGCGTATTTAGGATTTTTTTGGCTCATTTCAAGCGCGAAACTCTCCTCTTTCGACTGATTTCATTCGGGTTTTTCGGAGAGAAACGGTTCAGACGGTATATTCAAAATAGTGGAAGGGTATTTTTGATTCTTTAAAATTTCGTAGTATTTAAACCGCTGTATCTTATCTTCTAGTAGGCGTATTTAGGATTTTTTTGGCTCATTTCAAGCGCGAAACTCTCCTCTTTCGAATCGATACATCCGGGTTTTTCGGAGAGAAACAGTTCAGACGCTATATTCAAAATAGTGGAAGGGTATTTTTGATTTTTTAAAATTTCGTAGTATTTAAACCGCTGTATCTTATCTTCTAGTAGGCGTATTTAAGATTTTCTTGGTTCATTTCAAGCGCGAAACTCTCCTCCTTCGACTCGTTTCATTCGAGTTTTTCGGAGAGAAACGGTTCAGACGCTATATTCAAAATAGTGGAAGGGTATTTTTGATTTTTTAAAATTTCGGAATATTTAAACCGCTGTACCTTATCTTCTAATAGGGGTATTTAGGATTTTTTTGGCTCCTTACAAGCGACAATCTCTCCTCTTTCGACTGATTTCATTCGGGTTTTTCGGAGAGAAACGGTTCAGACGGTATATTCAAAATAGTGGAAGGGTATTTTTGATTTTTTAAAATTTCGTAGTTTTTAAACCGCTGTATCTTATCTTCTAGTAGGCGGATTTAGGATTTTTATGGCTTATTTCAAGCGCGAAACTCTCCTCTTTCGACAGGTTTTATTCGAGTTTTTCGGAGAGAAACGGTTCAGACGCTATATTCAAAATAGTGGAAGGGTATTTTTGATTTTTTAAAATTTCGAAGTTTTTAGACCGCTGTATCTTATCTTCTAGTAGGCGTATTTAGGATATTTTTGGCTCATTTCAAGCGCGAAACTCTCCTCTTTCGAATCGTTTCATTCGGGTTTTTCGGAGAGAAACGGTTCAGACGCTATATTCAAAATAGTAGAAGGGTATTTTTGATTTTTTAAAATTTCGTAGTATTTAAACCGCTGTATCTTATCTTCTAGCAGGCGTATTTAGGATTTTTTTGGCTCATTTCAAGCGCGAAACTCTCCTCTTTCGAATCGTTTCATCCGGGTTTTTCGGAGAGAAACGGTTCAGACGCTATATTCAAAATAGTGGAAGGGTATTTTTGATTTTTTAAAATTTCGTTGTATTTAAACCGCTGTATCTTATCTTCTAGTAGGCGTATTTAGGATTTTTTTGGCTCATTTCAAGCGCGAAACTCTCCTCTTTCGAATCGATACATCCGGGTTTTTCGGAGAGAAACGGTTCAGACGCTATATTCAAAATAGTGGAAGGGTATTTTTGATTTTTTAAAATTTCGTAGTATTTAAACCGCTGTATCTTATCTTCTAGTAGGCGTATTTAGGATTTTCTTGGTTCATTTCAAGCGCGAAACTCTCCTCCTTCGACTCGTTTCATTCGAGTTTTTCAGAGAGAAACGGTTCAGACGCTATATTCAAAATAGTGGAAGGGTATTTTTGATTTTTTAAAATTTCGTAGTTTTTAAACCGCTGTATCTTATCTTCTAGTAGGCGGATTTAGGATTTTTTTGGCTCGTTTCAAGCGCGAAACTCTCCTCTTTCGACAGGTTTTATTCGAGTTTTTCGGAGAGAAACGGTTCAGACGCTATATTCAAAATAGTGGAAGGGTATTTTTGATTTTTTAAAATTTCGAAGTTTTTAGACCGATGTATCTTATCTTCTAGTAGGCGTATTTAGGATTTTTTTGGCTCATTTCAAGCGCGAAACTCTCCTCTTTCGAATCGTTTCATTCGGGTTTTCCGGAGAGAAACGGTTCAGACGCTATATTCAAAATAGTAGAAGGGTATTTTTGATTTTTTAAAATTTCGAAGTATTTAAACCGCTGTATCTTATCTTCTAGTAGGCGTATTTAGGATTTTTTTGGCTCATTTCAAGCGCGAAACTCTCCTCTTTCGAATCGTTTCATTCGGGTTTTTCGGAGAGAAACGGTTCAGACGCTATATTCAAAATAGTGGAAGGGTATTTTTGATTTTTTAAAATTTCGTTGTATTTAAACCGCTGTATCTTATCTTCTAGTAGGCGTATTTAGGATTTTTTTGGCTCATTTCAAGCGCGAAACTCTCCTCTTTCGAATCGATTCATCCGGGTTTTTCGGAGAGAAACAGTTCAGACGCTATATTCAAAATAGTGGAAGGGTATTTTTGATTTTTTAAAATTTCGTAGTATTTAAACCGCTGTATCTTATCTTCTAGTAGGCGTATTTAGGATTTTCTTGGTTCATTTCAAGCGCG
Organism: Apis florea; assembly: GCF_048593485.1. Lineage (NCBI taxonomy): Eukaryota > Metazoa > Arthropoda > Insecta > Hymenoptera > Apidae > Apis > Apis florea. The sequence goes on along the minus strand of NW_028256435.1, from coordinate 16,827 downwards.
AAACTCTCCTCCTTCGACTCGTTTCATTCGAGTTTTTCAGAGAGAAACGGTTCAGACGCTATATTCAAAATAGTGGAAGGGTATTTTTGATTTTTTAAAATTTCGCAGTATTTAAACCGCTGTACCTTATCTACTAGTAGGGGTATTTAGGATTTTTTTGGCTCCTTACAAGCGCCAAACTCTCCTCTTTCGACTGATTTCATTCGGGTTTTTCGGAGAGAAACGGTTCAGACGCTATATTCAAAATAGTGGAAGGGTATTTTTGATTTTTTAAAATTTCGTAGTTTTTAAACCGCTGTATCTTATCTTCTAGTAGGCGGATTTAGGATTTTTATGGCTTATTTCAAGCGCGAAACTCTCCTCTTTCGACAGGTTTTATTCGGGTTTTTCGGAGAGAAACGGTTCAGACGCTATATTCAAAATAGTGGAAGGGTATTTTTGATTTTTTAAAATTTCGAAGTTTTTAGACCGCTGTATCTTATCTTCTAGTAGGCGTATTTAGGATTTTTTTGGCTCATTTCAAGCGCGAAACTCTCCTCTTTCGAATCGTTTCATTCGGGTTTTTCGGAGAGAAACGGTTCAGACGCTATATTCAAAATAGTGGAAGGGTATTTTTGATTTTTTAAAATTTCGTTGTATTTAAACCGCTGTATCTTATCTTCTAGTAGGCGTATTTAGGATTTTTTTGGCTCATTTCAAGCGCGAAACTCTCCTCTTTCGAATCGATACATCCGGGTTTTTCGGAGAGAAACGGTTCAGACGCTATATTCAAAATAGTGGAAGGGTATTTTTGATTTTTTAAAATTTCGTAGTATTTAAACCGCTGTATCTTATCTTCTAGTAGGCGTATTTAGGATTTTCTTGGTTCATTTCAAGCGCGAAACTCTCCTCCTTCGACTCGTTTCATTCGAGTTTTTCGGAGAGAAACGGTTCAGACGCTATATTCAAAATAGTGGAAGGGTATTTTTGATTAAATAAAATTTCGCAATATTTAAACCGCTGTACCTTATCTTCTAGTAGGGGTATTTAGGATTTTTTTGGCTCCTTACAAGCGCCAAACTCTCCTCTTTCGACTGATTTCATTCGGGTTTTTCGGAGAGAAACGGTTCAGACGGTATATTCAAAATAGTGGAAGGGTATTTTTGATTTTTTAAAATTTCGTAGTTTTTAAACCGCTGTATCTTATCTTCTAGTAGGCGGATTTAGGATTTTTATGGCTCATTTCAAGCGCGAAACTCTCCTCTTTCGACAGGTTTTATTCGGGTTTTTCGGAGAGAAACGGTTCAGACGCTATATTCAAAATAGTGGAAGGGTATTTTTGATTTTTTAAAATTTCGAAGTTTTTAGACCTCTGTATCTTATCTTCTAGTAGGCGTATTTAGGATATTTTTGGCTCATTTCAAGCGCGAAACTCTCCTCTTTCGAATCGTTTCATTCGGGTTTTCCGGAGAGAAACGGTTCAGACGCTATATTCAAAATAGTAGAAGGGTATTTTTGATTTTTTAAAATTTCGAAGTATTTAAACCGCTGTATCTTATCTTCTAGTAGGCGTATTTAGGATTTTTTTGGCTCATTTCAAGCGCGAAACTCTCCTCTTTCGAATCGTTTCATTCGGGTTTTTCGGAGAGAAACGGTTCAGACGCTATATTCAAAATAGTGGAAGGGTATTTTTGATTTTTTAAAATTTCGTTGTATTTAAACCGCTGTATCTTATCTTCTAGTAGGCGTATTTAGGATTTTTTTGGCTCATTTCAAGCGCGAAACTCTCCTCTTTCGAATCGTTTCATCCGGGTTTTTCGGAGAGAAACGGTTCAGACGCTATATTCAAAATAGTGGAAGGGTATTTTTGATTTTTTAAAATTTCGTAGTATTTAAACCGCTGTATCTTATCTTCTAGTAGGCGTATTTAGGATTTTTTTGTTTCATTTCAAGCGCGAAACTCTCCTCTTTCGACTCGTTTCATTCGGGTTTTTCGGAGAGAAACGGTTCAGACGCTATATTCAAAATAGTGGAAGGGTATTTTTGATTTTTTAAAATTTCGAAGTTTTTAGACCGCTGTATCTTATCTTCTAGTAGGCGTATTTAGGATTTTTTTGGCTCATTTCAAGCGCGAAACTCTCCTCTTTCGACTGGTTTCATTCGGGTTTTTCGGAGAGAAACGGTTCAGACGCTATATTCAAAATAGTAGAAGGGTATTTTTGATTTTTTAAAATTTCGTAGTTTTTAAACCGCTGTATCTTATCTTCTAGTAGGCGTATTTAGGATTTTTCTGGCTCATTTCAAGCGAGAAACTCTCCTCTTTCGATTGATTTCATTCTGGTTTTTCGGGGAGAAACGGTTCAGACGCAATATTCAAAATAGTGGATGGGTATTTTTGATTTTTTAAAATTTCGTAGATTTTAAACCGTTGTATCTTATCTTCTAGTAGGCATATTTAGGATTTTTTTGGCTCCTTACAAGCGCGAAACTCTCCTCTTTCGACTGATTTCACTCGGGTTTTTCGGAGAGTAACGGTTCAGACGCTATATTCAAAATAGTGGAAGGGTATTTTTGATTTTTAAAAATTTCGAAGTTTTTAAACCGCTGTATTTTATCTTCTAGTAGGCGTGTTTAGGATTTTTTTGGCTCATTTCAAGCGAGAAACTCTCCTCTTTCGACTGATTACATTCGGGTTTTTCGGAGAGAAACGGTTCAGACGCTATATTCAAAATAGTGGGAAAGGTATTTTTGATTATTTAAAATTTCGGAATTTTTAAACCGCTGTATCTTATCTACTAGTAGGCGTATTTAGGATTTTTTTGGCTCCTTACAAGCGCCAAACTCTCCTCTTTCGACTGATTTCATTCGGGTTTTTCGGAGAGAAACGGTTCAGACGCTATATTCAAAATAGTGGAAGGGTATTTTTGATTTTTTAAAATTTCGAAGTATTTAAACCGCTGTATTTTATCTTCTAGTAGGCGTATTTAGGATTTTTTTGGCTCATTTCAAGCGAGAAACTCTCCTCTTTCGACTGATTACATTTGGGTTTTTCGGAGAGAAACGGTTCAGACGCTATATTCAAAATAGTGGAAGGGTATTTTTGATTTTTTAAAATTTCGTAGTATGTAAACCGCTGTATCTTATCTTCTAGTAGGCGTATTTAGGATTTTTTTGGCTCATTTCAAGCGCGAAACTCTCCTCTTTCGACAGGTTTCATTCGAGTTTTTCGGAGAGAAACGGTTCAGACGCTATATTCAAAATAGTGGAAGGGTATTTTTGATTTTTTAAAATTTCGTAGTTTTTAAACCGCAGTATTTTATCTTCTAGTAGGCGTATTTAGGATTTTTTTCGCTCCTTACAAGCGCGAAACTCTCCTCTTTCGACTGATTTCATTCGGGTTTCTCGGAGATAAACGGTTCAGACGCTATATTCAAAATAGTGGAAGGGTATTTTTGATTTTTTAAAATTTCGTAGTATTTAAACCGCTGTATCTTATCTTCTAGTAGGCGTATTTAGGATTTTTTTGGCTCATTTCAAGCGCGAAACTCTCCTCTTTCGACTCATTTCATTCGGGTTTTTCGGAGAGAAACGGTTCAGACGCTATATTCAAAATAGTGGAAGGGTATTTTTGATTTTTTAAAATTTCGTAGTATTTAAACCGCTGTATCTTATCTTCTAGTAGGCGTATTTAGGATTTTTTTGGCTCATTTCAAGCGCGAAACTCTCCTCTTTCGAATCGTTTCATTCGGGTTTTTCGGAGAGAAACGGTTCAGACGCTATATTCAAAATAGTGGAAGGGTATTTTTGATTTTTTAAAATTTCGTAGTATTTAAACCGCTGTATCTTATCTTCTAGTAGGCGTATTTAGGATTTTTTTGGCTCATTTCAAGCGCGAAGCTCTCCTCCTTCGACTCGTTTCATTCGGGTTTTTCGGAGAGAAACGGTTCAGACGCTATATTCAAAATAGTGGAAGGGTATTTTTGATTTTTTAAAATTTCGGAGTATTTAAGCCGCTGTACCTTATCTTCTAGTAGGGGTATTTAGGATTTTTTTGGCTCCTTACAAGCGCGAAACTCTCCTCTTTCGACTGATTTCATTCGGGTTTTTCGGAGAGAAACGGTTCAGACGCTATATTCAAAATAGTGGAAGGGTATTTTTGATTTTTTAAAATTTCGGAGTTTTTAAACCGCTGTATCTTATCTTCTAGTAGGCGTATTTAGGATTTTTTTGGCTCATTACAAGCGCGAAACTCTCCTCTTTCGACTGATTTCACTCGGGTTTTTCGGAGAGAAACGGTTCAGACGCTATATTCAAAATAGTGGAAGGGTATTTTTGATTTTTTAAAATTTCGAAGTTTTTAAACCGCTGTATTTTATCTTCTAGTAGGCGTATTTAGGATTTTTTGGCTGATTTCAAGCGAGAAACTCTCCTCTTTCGACTTATTTCATTCGGGTTTTTCGGAGAGAAACGGTTCAGACGCTATATTCAAAATAGTGGAAGGGTATTTTTGATTTTTTAAAATTTCGAAGTTTTTAGACCGCTGTTTCTTATCTTCTAGTAGGCGTATTTAGGATTTTTTTGGCTCATTTCAAGCGCGAAACTCTCCTCTTTCGACTCGTTTCATTCGGGTTTTTCGGAGAGAAACGGTTCAGACGCTATATTCAAAATAGTGGAAGGGTATTTTTGATTTTTTAAAATTTCGTAGTATTTAAACCGCTGTATCTTATCTTCTAGTAGGCGTATTTAGGATTTTTTTGGTTCATTTCAAACGCGAAAGTCTCCTCCTTCGACTCGTTTCATTCGGGTTTTTCGGAGAGAAACGGTTCAGACGCTATATTCAAAATAGTGGAAGGGTATTTTTGATTTTTTAAAATTTCGTAGTATGTAAACCGCTGTATCTTATCTTCTAGTAGGCGTATTTAGGATTTTTTTGGCTCATTTCAAGCGCGAAACTCTCCTCTTTCGACAGGTTTCATTCGAGTTTTTCGGAGAGAAACGGTTCAGACGCTATATTCAAAATAGTGGAAGGGTATTTTTGATTTTTTAAAATTTCGTAGTTTTAAACCGCAGTATTTTATCTTCTAGTAGGCGTATTTAGGATTTTTTTGGCTCCTTACAAGCGCGAAACTCTCCTCTTTCGACTGATTTCATTCGGGTTTTTCGGAGAGAAACGGTTCAGACGCTATATTCAAAATAGTGGAAGGGTATTTTTGATTTTTTAAAATTTCGTAGTTTTTAAACCGCTGTATCTTATCTTCTAGTAGGCGTATTTAGGATTTTTCTGGCTCATTTCAAGCGAGAAACTCTCCTCTTTCGATTGATTTCATTCTGGTTTTTCGGGGAGAAATGGTTCAGACGCAATATTCAAAATAGTGGATGGGTATTTTTGATTTTTTAAAATTTCGTAGATTTTAAACCGCTGTATCTTATCTTCTAGTAGGCGTATTTAGGATTTTTTTGGCTCATTTCAAGCGAGAAACTCTCCTCTTTCGACTGATTTCACTCGGGTTTTTCGGAGAGAAACGGTTCAGACGCTATATTCAAAATAGTGGAAGGGTATTTTTGATTTTTTAAAATTTCGTAGTATTTAAACCGCTGTATCTTATCTTCTAGTAGGCGTATTTAGGATTTTTTTGGCTCATTTCAAGCGCGAAACTCTCCTCTTTCGAATCGTTTCATTCGGGTTTTTCGGAGAGAAACGGTTCAGACGCTATATTCAAAATAGTGGAAGGGTATTTTTGATTTTTTAAAATTTCGTAGTATTTAAACCGCTGTATCTTATCTTCTAGTAGGCGTATTTAGGATTTTTTTGGCTCATTTCAAGCGCGAAACTCTCCTCTTTCGACTCGTTTCATTCGGGTTTTTCGGAGAGAAACGGTTCAGACGCTATATTCAAAATAGTGGAAGGGTATTTTTGATTTTTTAAAATTTCGTAGTATTTAAACCGCTGTATCTTATCTTCTAGTAGGCGTATTTAGGATTTTTTTGGCTCATTTCAAGCGCGAAACTCTCCTCTTTCGACTCGTTTCATTCGAGTTTTTCGGAGAGAAACGGTTCAGACGCTATATTCAAAATAGTGGAAGGGTATTTTTGATTTTTTAAAATTTCGGAGTTTTTAAACCGCTGTACCTTATCTTCTAATAGGGGTATTTAGGATTTTTTTGGCTCCTTACAAGCGCGAAACTCTCCTCTTTCGACTGATTTCATTCGGGTTTTTCGGAGAGAAACTGTTCAGACGCTATATTCAAAATAGTGGAAGGGTATTTTTGATTTTTTAAAATTTCGTAGTATTTAAAGCGCTGTATCTTATCTTCTAGTAGGCGTATTTAGGATTTTTTTGGCTCATTTCAAGCGCGAAACTCTCCTCTTTCGAATCGTTTCATTCGGGTTTTTCGGAGAGAAACGGTTCAGACGCTATATTCAAAATAGTGGAAGGGTATTTTTGATTTTTTAAAATTTCGAAGTATTTAAACCGCTGTATCTTATCTTCTAGTAGGCGTATTTAGGATTTTTTGGCTCATTTCAAGCGAGAAACTCTCCTCTTTCGACTGATTTCATTCGGGTTTTTCGGAGAGAAACGGTTCAGACGCTATATTCAAAATAGTGGAAGGGTATTTTTGATTTTTTAAAATTTCGTAGTATTTAAACCGCTGTATCTTATCTTCTAGTAGGCGGATTTAGGATTTTTTTGGCTCATTTCAAGCGCGAAACTCTCCTCTTTCGACTGGTTTCATTCGGGTTTTTCGGAGAGAAACGGTTCAGACGCTATATTCAAAATAGTGGAAGGGTATTTTTGATTTTTTAAAATTTCGTAGTTTTTAAACCGCTGTATCTTATCTTCTAGTAGGCGTATTTAGGATTTTTTGGCTCATTTCAAGCGCGAAACTCTCCTCTTTCGATTGATTTCATTCGGGTTTTTCGGAGAGAAACGGTTCAGACGCTATATTCAAAATAGTGGAAGGGTATTTTTGATTTTTTAAAATTTCGTAGTATTTAAACCGCTGTATCTTATCTTCTAGTAGGCGTATTTAGGATTTTTTTGGCTCATTTCAAGCGCGAAACTCTCCTCTTTCGAATCGTTTCATCCGGGTTTTTCGGAGAGAAACGGTTCAGACGCTATATTCAAAATAGTGGAAGGGTATTTTTGATTTTTTAAAATTTCGTAGTATTTAAACCGCTGTATCTTATCTTCTAGTAGGCGTATTTAGGATTTTTTTGGTTCATTTCAAGCGCGAAACTCTCCTCCTTCGACTCGTTTCATTCGAGTTTTTCGGAGAGAAACGGTTCAGACGCTATATTCAAAATAGTGGAAGGGTATTTTTGATTTTTTAAAATTTCGAAGTTTTTAAACCGCTGTATCTTATCTTCTAGTAGGCGTATTTAGGATTTTTTTGGCTCATTTCAAGCGCGAAACTCTCCTCTTTCGACAGGTTTCATTCGAGTTTCTCGGAGATAAACGGTTCAGACGTTATATTCAAAATAGTGTAAGGGTATTTTTGATTTTTTAAAATTTCGTAGTTTTTAAACCGCTGTATCTTATTTTCTAGTAGGCGTATTTAGGATTTTTTTGGCTCATTTCAAGCGCGAAACTCTCCTCTTTCGACTGGTTTCATTCGGGTGTTTCGGAGAGAAACGGTTCAGACGCTATATTCAAAATAGTGGAAGGGTATTTTTGATTTTTTAAAATTTCGTAGTCTTTAAACCGCTGTATCTTATCTTCTAGTAGGCGTATTTAGGATTTTTTTGGCTCATTTCAAGCGAGAAACTCTCCTCTTTCGACTTATTTCATTTGGGTTTTTCGGAGAGAAACGGTTCAGACGCTATATTCAAAATAGTGGAAGGGTATTTTTGATTTTTTAAAATTTCGTAGTTTTTAAACCGCTGTATCTTATCTTCTAGTAGGCGTATTTAGGATTTTTTTGGCTCATTTCAAGCGCGAAACTCTCCTCTTTCGAATTGTTTCTTTCGGGTTTTTCGGAGAGAAACGGTTCAGACGCTATATTCAAAATAGTGGAAGGGTATTTTTGATTTTTTAAAATTTCGTAGTTTTTAAACCGCTGTATCTTATCTTCTAGTAGGCGTATTTAGGATTTTTTTGGCTCCTTACAAGCGCGAAACTCTCCTCTTTCGATTGATTTCATTCGGGTTTTTCGGAGAGAAACGGTTCAGACGCTATATTCAAAATAGTGGAAGGGTATTTTTGATTTTTTAAAATTTCGTAATTTTAAACCGCTGTATCTTATCTTCTAGTAGGCGTATTTAGGATTTTTTTGGCTCATTTCAAGCGCGAAACTCTCCTCTTTCGAATTGTTTCTTTCGGGTTTTTCGGAGAGAAACGGTTCAGACGCTATATTCAAAAGAGTGGAAGGGTATTTTTGATTTTTTAAAATTTCGTAGTTTTTAAACCGCTGTATCTTATTTTCTAGTAGGCGTATTTAGGATTTTTTTGGCTCATTTCAAGCGAGAAACTCTCCTCTTTCGACTGATTTCATTCGGGTTTTTCGGAGAGAAACGGTTCAGACGCTATATTCAAAATAGTGGAAGGGTATTTTTGATTTTTTAAAATTTCGTAGTTTTTAAACCGCTGTATTTTTTCTTCTAGTAGGCGTATTTAGGATTTTTTTGGCTCATTTCAAGCGCGAAACTCTCCTCTTTCGACTGATTTCATTCGGGTTTTTCGGAGAGAAACGGTTCAGACGCTATATTCAAAATAGTGGAAGGGTATTTTTGATTTTTTAAAATTTCGTAGTTTTTAAACCGCTGTATCTTATCTTCTAGTAGGCGTATTTAGGATTTTTCTGGCTCATTTCAAGCGAGAAACTCTCCTCTTTCGATTGATTTCATTCTGGTTTTTCGGGGAGAAATGGTTCAGACGCAATATTCAAAATAGTGGAAGGGTATTTTTGATTTTTTAAAATTTCGGAGTTTTTAAACCGTTGTATCTTATCTTCTAGTAGGCGTATTTAGGATTTTTTTGGCTCCTTACAAGCGCCAAACTCTCCTCTTTCGACTGATTTCATTCGGGTTTTTCGGAGAGAAACAGTTCAGACGCTATATTCAAAATAGTGGAAGGGTATTTTTGATTTTTTAAAATTTCGTAGTATTTAAACCGCTGTATCTTATCTTCTAGTAGGCGTATTTAGGATTTTTTTGGCTCATTTCAAGCGCGAAACTCTCCTCTTTCGACTTGTTTCTTTCGGGTTTTCCGGAGAGAAACGGTTCAGACGCTATATTCAAAAGAGTAGAAGGGTATTTTTGATTTTTTAAAATTTCGTAGTATTTAAACCGCTGTATCTTATCTTCTAGTAGGCGTATTTAGGATTTTTTTGGCTCATTTCAAGCGCGAAACTCTCCTCTTTCGACTGATTTCATTCGGGTTTTTCGGAGAGAAACGGTTCAGACGCTATATTCAAAATAGTGGAAGGGTATTTTTGATTTTTTAAAATTTCGTAGTTTTTAAACCGCTGTATTTTTTTGTTCTAGTAGGCGTATTTAGGATTTTTTTGGCTCATTTCAAGCGCGAAACTCTCCTCTTTCGACTGATTTCATTCGGGTTTTTCGGAGAGAAACGGTTCAGACGCTATATTCAAAATAGTGGAAGGGTATTTTTGATTTTTTAAAATTTCGTAGTTTTTAAACCGCTGTATCTTATCTTCTAGTAGGCGTATTTAGGATTTTTTTGGCTCATTTCAAGCGAGAAACTCTCCTCTTTCGATTGATTTCATTCTGGTTTTTCGGGGAGAAATGGTTCAGACGCAATATTCAAAATAGTGGAAGGGTATTTTTGATTATTTAAAATTTCGGAATTTTTAAACCGTTGTACCTTATCTTCTAATAGGGGTATTTAGGATTTTTTTGGCTCCTTACAAGCGCCAAACTCTCCTCTTTCGACTGATTTCATTCGGGTTTTTCGGAGAGAAACAGTTCAGACGGTATATTCAAAATAGTGGAAGGGTATTTTTGATTTTTTAAAATTTCGTAGTTTTTAAACCGCTGTATCTTATCTTCTAGTAGGCGTATTTAGGATTTTTCTGGCTCATTTCAAGCGAGAAACTCTCCTCTTTCGATTGATTTCATTCTGGTTTTTCGGGGAGAAACGGTTCAGACGCTATATTCAAAATAGTGGATGGGTATTTTTGATTTTTTAAAATTTCGTAGATTGTAAACCGCTGTATCTTATCTTCTAGTAGGCGTATTTAGGATTTTTTTGGCTCCTTTCAAGCGCGAAACTCTCCTCTTTCGACTGATTTCACTCGGGTTTTTCGGAGAGAAACGGTTCAGACGCTATATTCAAAATAGTGGAAGGGTATTTTTGATTTTTTAAAATTTCGTAGTATTTAAACCGCTGTATTTTATCTTCTAGTAGGCGTATTTAGGATTTTTTAGATTCATTTCAAGCGAGAAACTCTCCTCTTTCGACTGATTTCATTCGGGTTTTTCGGAGAGAAACGGTTCAGACGCTATATTCAAAATAGTGGAAGGGTATTTTTGATTTTTTAAAATTCGTAGTATTTAAACCGCTGTATCTTATCTTCTAGTAGGCGTATTTAGGATTTTTTTTGCTCATTTCAAGCGCGAAACTCTCCTCTTTCGACTTGTTTCATTCGGGTTTTTCGGAGAGAAACGGTTCAGACGCTATATTCAAAAGAGTGGAAGGGTATTTTTGATTTTTTAAAATTTCGTAGTTTTTAAACCGCTGTATCTTATCTTCTAGTAGGCGTATTTAGGATTTTTTTGGCTCATTACAAGCGCGAAACTCTCCTCTTTCGACTGATTTCATTCGGGTTTTTCGGAGAGAAACGGTTCAGACGCTATATTCAAAATAGTGGAAGGGTATTTTTGATTTTTTAAAATTTCGTAGTCTTTAAACCGCTGTATCTTATCTTCTAGTAGGCGTATTTAGGATTTTTTTGGCTCATTTCAAGCGCGAAACTCTCCTCTTTCGACTTGTTTCATTCGGGTTTTTCGGAGAGAAACGGTTCAGACGCTATATTCAAAAGAGTGGAAGGGTATTTTTGATTTTTTAAAATTTCGTAGTTTTTAAACCGCTGTATCTTATTTTCTAGTAGGCGTATTTAGGATTTTTTTGGCTCATTTCAAGCGAGAAACTCTCCTCTTTCGACTGATTTCATTCGGGTTTTTCGGAGAGAAACGGTTCAGACGCTATATTCAAAATAGTGGAAGGGTATTTTTGATTTTTTAAAATTTCGTAGTTTTTAAACCGCTGTATTTTATCTTCTAGTAGGCGTATTTAGGATTTTTTTGGCTCATTTCAAGCGCGAAACTCTCCTCTTTCGACTGATTTCATTCGGGTTTTTCGGAGAGAAACGGTTCAGACGCTATATTCAAAATAGTGGAAGGGTATTTTTGATTTTTTAAAATTTCGTAGTTTTTAAACCGCTGTATCTTATCTTCTAGTAGGCGTATTTAGGATTTTTTTGGCTCATTTCAAGCGAGAAACTCTCCTCTTTCGACTGATTTCATTCGGGTTTTTCGGAGAGAAACGGTTCAGACGCTATATTCAAAATAGTGGAAGGGTATTTTTGATTTTTTAAAATTTCGGAGTTTTTAAACCGCTGTATCTTATCTTCTAGTAGGCGTATTTAGGATTTTTTTGGCTCATTACAAGCGCGAAACTCTCCTCTTTCGACTGATTTCATTCGGGTTTTTCGGAGAGAAACGGTTCAGACGCTATATTCAAAATAGTGGAAGGGTATTTTTGATTTTTTAAAATTTCGTAGTTTTTAAACCGCTGTATCTTATCTTCTAGTAGGCGTATTTAGGATTTTTTTGGCTCATTTCAAGCGCGAAACTCTCCTCTTTCGAATTGTTTCATTCGGGTTTTTCGGAGAGAAACGGTTCAGACGCTATATTCAAAAGAGTGGAAGGGTATTTTTGATTTTTTAAAATTTCGTAGTATTTAAACCGCTGTATCTTATCTTCTAGTAGGCGTATTTAGGATTTTTTTGGCTCATTTCAAGCGCGAAACTCTCCTCTTTCGACTGGTTTCATTCGGGTTTTTCGGAGAGAAACGGTTCAGACGCTATATTCAAAATAGTGGAAGGGTATTTTTGATTTTTTAAAATTTCGTAGTTTTTAAACCGCTGTATCTTATCTTCTAGTAGGCGTATTTAGGATTTTTTTGGCTCATTTCAAGCGCGAAACTCTCCTCTTTCGACTGGTTTCATTCGGGTTTTTCGGAGAGAAACGGTTCAGACGCTATATTCAAAATAGTGGAAGGGTATTTTTGATTTTTTAAAATTTCGTAGTTTTTAAACCGCTGTATCTTATCTTCTAGTAGGCGTATTTAGGATTTTTTTGGCTCATTTCAAGCGAGAAACTCTCCTCTTTCGACTGATTTCATTCGGGTTTTTCGGAGAGAAACGGTTCAGACGCTATATTCAAAATAGTGGAAGGGTATTTTTGATTTTTTAAAATTTCGTAGTTTTTAAACCGCTGTATCTTATCTTCTAGTAGGCGTATTTAGGATTTTTTTGGCTCATTACAAGCGCGAAACTCTCCTCTTTCGACTGATTTCATTCGGGTTTTTCGGAGAGAAACGGTTCAGACGCTATATTCAAAATAGTGGAAGGGTATTTTTGATTTTTTAAAATTTCGTAGTTTTTAAACCGCTGTATCTTATCTTCTAGTAGGCGTATTTAGGATTTTTTTGGCTCATTTCAAGCGAGAAACTCTCCTCTTTCGATTGATTTCATTCGGGTTTTTCGGAGAGAAACGGTTCAGACGCTATATTCAAAATAGTGGAAGGGTATTTTTGATTTTTTAAAATTTCGTAGATTTAAACCGCTGTATCTTATCTTCTAGTAGGCGTATTTAGGATTTTTTTGGCTCCTTACAAGCGCGAAACTCTCCTCTTTCGACTGATTTCACTCGGGTTTTTCGGAGAGAAACGGTTCAGACGCTATATTCAAAATAGTGGAAGGGTATTTTTGATTTTTTAAAATTTCGTAGTATTTAAACCGCTGTATCTTATCTTCTAGTAGGCGTATTTAGGATTTTTTTGGCTCATTTCAAGCGAGAAACTCTCCTCTTTCGACTGGTTTCATTCGGGTTTTTCGGAGAGAAACGGTTCAGACGCTATATTCAAAATAGTGGAAGGGTATTTTTGATTTTTTAAAATTTCGTAGTTTTTAAACCGCTGTATCTTATCTTCTAGTAGGCGTATTTAGGATTTTTTTGGCTCATTTCAAGCGCGAAACTCTCCTCTTTCGACAGGTTTCATTCGAGTTTTTCGGAGATAAACGGTTCAGACGTTATATTCAAAATAGTGTAAGGGTATTTTTGATTTTTTAAAATTTCGTAGTTTTTAAACCGCTGTATCTTATCTTCTAGTAGGCGTATTTAGGATTTTTTTGGCTCATTTCAAGCGCGAAACTCTCCTCTTTCGACTCGTTTCATTCGAGTTTTTCGGAGAGAAACGGTTCAGACGCTATATTCAAAATAGTGGAAGGGTATTTTTGATTTTTTAAAATTTCGTAGTTTTTAAACCGCTGTATCTTATCTTCTAGTAGGCGTATTTAGGACTTTTTTGGCTCATTACAAGCGTGAAACTCTCCTCTTTCGATTGATTTCATTCGGGTTTTTCGGAGAGAAACGGTTCAGACGCTATATTCAAAATAGTGTAAGGGTATTTTTGATTTTTTAAAATTTCGTAGTTTTTAAACCGCTGTATCTTATCTTCTAGTAGGCGTATTTAGGATTTTTTTGGCTCATTTCAAGCGCGAAACTCTCCTCTTTCGACTGATTTCATTCGGGTATTTCGGAGAGAAACGGTTCAGACGGTATATTCAAAATAGAGGAAGGGTATTTTTGATTTTTTAAAATTTCGTAGTTTTTAAACCGCTGTATCTTATCTTCTAGTGGGCGTATTTAGGATTTTTTTGGCTCATTTCAAGCGAGAAACTCTCCTCTTTCCGACTGGTTTCATTCGGGTTTTTCGGAGAGAAACGGTTCAGACGCTATATTCAAAATAGTGGAAGAGTATTTTTGATTTTTTAAAATTTCGTAGTTTTTAAACCGCTGTATCTTATCTTCTAGTAGGCGTATTTAGGATTTTTTTGGCTCATTTCAAGCGCGAAACTCTCCTCCTTCGACTCGTTTCATTCGAGCTTTTCGGAGAGAAACGGTTCAGACGCTATATTCAAAATAGTGGAAGGGTATTTTTGATTTTTTAAAATTTCGAAGTATTTAAACCGCTGTATCTTATCTTCTAGTAGGCGTATTTAGGATTTTTTTGGCTCATTTCAAGCGCGAAACTCTCCTCTTCCGACTGATTTCATTCGGGTTTCTCGGAGAGAAACGGTTCAGACGCTATATTCAAAATAGTGGAAGGGTATTTTTGATTTTTTAAAATTTCTTAGTTTTTAAACCGCTGTATCTTATCTTATAGTAGGCGCATTTTGGGTTTTTTTGGCTCATTTCAAGCGCGAAACTCTCCTCCTTCGACACGTTTCATTCGTGTTTTTCGGAGAGAAACGGTTCAGACGCTATATTCAAAATAGTGGAAGGGTATTTTTGATTTTTTAAAATTTCGGAATTTTTAAACAGCTGTATCTTATCTTCTAGTAGGCGTATGTAGGATTTTTTTGGCCCTTTTGAAGCACGAAACTCTCCTCTTTCGACTCATTTCTTTCGGGTTTTTTGGAGAGAAACGGTTCAGACGCTATATTCAAAATAGTGGAAGGATATTTTTGATTTCTTAAAATTTCGATGTTTTTAAACCGCTCTATCTTATCTTCTAGTAGGCGTATGTAGGATTTTTTTGGCTCTTTTCAAGCCTGGAACTCTCCTCCTTCCAGTATTTTCATACTAGTTTTTGGGTAAGAAACGGTTTGGACGTTATCTTAAAAATAGTGTATGAGTATTTTTGATTTTTTAAATTTTCGAAATATTTTAACCGCTGTCTCTTTGTTTCTAGTAGGCGTATTTAGAATTTTTTTTGCTCGTTTTATTCGCGAAGCGCTACGATCTATCTTTTATTCTTCTGTGAGACAAACCTATTTCTGTTGTAACACGGCCATATTCGCCTCGGTCGTGACAATCTTGAACCTATCCTGTCTAATCAGAGCCAAGATGACTTGGCTTAGTTTCACCCTATTTGTCCCGCACCAGCCTTACCGACCCGGCCTTATCTGCTTCTGCTTGACCTATCCGGCCTAACTAACCCGAACTGGCCTAACCCAACCTTTCTGGACTGTCTTAACCCGACTTGACCAAACCGGCCTCTTCTAATCCGACCAGCCTTGTTTATCCCGATTGTCCTGGACTAAACTTACTGTCTTGACCTTACATGAGCTGGCCTAACCAAACCGGCATAGCCTAACCCGATCGGCCTGTCCTAATTCGACTCGACTCTGTCTGACCTAACACGGCCTGACCAAACCGACTTTTCCTAACCAAAATTTCTCCTACCCTAACACGACTGTCCTGCCCTAACCTGATTTGCCTGACCTATCCCGACCCGACCATAGCAACCTAACCTTACCAGACTATACCTTACCCGATTTGGCCTGAGCAACACGGCCTGGCCTAACTCGACCGTCTTGGCCTAACCCGACCAATCTGGCCTTACGAGAACTTCTTGTTCTAGACCAACCCTGCCTTACCAAACCTTTCTGGCCTAACCCGACCATCTTGGCCTAACCCGACCAATCTGGCCTTACCAGAACTTCTTGTTCTAGACCAATCCTGCCTTACCCAACCGGCCTAGCCTAACCCGACCGGCCTTGCCTAACCCGACCGGCCTAGCCTAACCCGACTGTTCTCGTCTAACCTGTCTGGCCTGACCTAACTCGCCCCGACCTTAATCGACCCAACCTTACCAGACCAATTCTTACCCGACCCGGCCTGACCAAACCTGCGTAGGCTAACCCGATCGCCCTGGTCAAACCCGACCCTTTCCTGCCTGACCCTACGCGGCCTGACCAAACCGGCCTGACCAAACTGACTGGCCTAACTCGATCGGCCTGTCTTAACCTGACCCATCGTGGGTTGAACTAACAGGCGTGGCCTAACCAGAACCTGCCCGATCAACCCGGCCTGACCAACCGTGCCAATCCTTATCCGACCGTCTTGCTCTAACTCATTCCGGCTTGACCAACCTGGCCTGGTCTAACCCGATCGACCTTGCCTAACCAGACCGTCCTGGCTTATCCCAACCCGGCTTGACCAAACCGGCTTGGCCTAATCCGACCAGCATATCCTAACCCGACTCCCCTGGCCTAACCCGACTGTCCTGCCGTAACCCGACTGTCCTGGCCTAACCCGACCGTCATGGCCTAAACCTTATCGGCCTGATCAAACCGCCCTGGTTGAACCCGACCGACCTGCCTAACGCGATCGGCCTGGCCTAACCGGAACCAACCCAGCCTGACGCAACCGGACTTGCCTAACACGATCAGCTTAGCCTAACCAACTTGGCCTAGTCTAACCCGACCGACCTTGCTTAACCAGACCGACCTTGCATAAATAGACCGACTTGGTCTAACCAAACCCGGCTTGACCAAACCGACCTTGCCTAAACGGACTGTCCTGGCCTAACCCGACCCTCCTGGCCTAACCTGACCGGCCTGATCATCCCGGCCTGGCCTAACACGTCCGACATTTCATAACCAGACCGACTTGGCCTAACCAAACCCGGCTTGAATAAACCGCCCTGGCCTAACCCGACTGTCCTGGCCTAACCCGACCCTCCTGGCCTAACCTGACCGGCCTGTCCAAATCCCGCCTGGCCTAACACGACCGACCTGGCCTAACCCAATATCCCTGGCCTAACCTGAACCAACCCAGCCTGACCAAACCGGCCTTGCCTAACCCGATCAGCTTAGC
>NW_028256434.1:0-14814 GCF_048593485.1 Apis florea | reverse complement strand
TCAGACGCTATATTCAAAATAGTGGAAGGATATTTTTGATTTTTTAAAACTTCGAAGTATTTGAACCGCTGTATCTTATCTTCTAGTAGGCGTATTTAGGATTTTTTTGGCTCCTTACAAGCGCGAAACCCACCTCTTTCGACCCATTTCATTCGGGTTTTTCGGAGAGAAACGGTTCAGACGCTATATTCAAAAGAGTGGGAGGGTATTTTTGATTTTTTAAAATTTCGAAGTATTTGAACCGCTGTATCTTATCTTCTAGTAGGCGTATTTAGGATTTTTTTTGCTCCTTACAAGCGCGAAACTCTCCTCTTTCGACTCATTTCATTCGGGTTTTTAGGAGAGAAACGGTTTAGACGCTATATTCAAAATAGTGGAAAGGTATTTTTGATTTTTTAAAATTTCGAAGTATTTAAACCGCTGTATCTTATCTTCTAGTAGGCGTATTTAGGATTTTTTTGGCTCCTTATAAGCGCGAAACTCTCCTCTTTCGACTGATTTCATTCGGGTTTTTCGGAGAGAAACGGTTCAGACGCTATATTCAAAAGAGTGCAAGGGTATTTTTGATTTTTTAAAATTTCGGAGTATTTAAACCGCTGTATCTTATCTTCTAGTAGGCGAATTTAGGATTTTTTGGGCACATTTCAAGCGCGAAACACTCCTCTTTCGAATCATTTCATTTGGGTTTTTCGGAGAGAAACAGTTCAGACGCTATATTCAAAATAGTGGAAGGGTATTTTTGATTTTTTAAAATTTCGGAATTCTGAAACTGTATCTTATATTCTAGTAGGCATGTTTATGATTTTTTCGGCTCATTTCAAGCGCGAAACTCTCCTCTTTCGACTGATTTCGTTCGGGTTTTTCGGAGAGAAACGGTTCAGACGCTATATTCAAGGTAGTGGAAGGGTATTTTTGATTTTTTAAAATTTCGAAGTTTTTAAACCGCTGTATCTTATCTTCTAGTAGGCGTATTTAGGATTTTTTTGGCTCCTTACAAGCGCGAAACACTCCTGTTTCGATTCATTTCATTCGGGTTTTTCGGAGAGAAACGGTTCAGACGCTATATTCAAGGTGGTGGAAGGGTATTTTTGATTTTTTAAAATTTCGGAGTTTTTAAACCGCTGTATCTTATCTTCTAGTAGGCGTATTTAGGATTTTTTGGGCTCATTTCAAGCGCGAAACTCTCCTCTTTCGACTGATTTCATTCGGGTTTTTCGGAGAGAAACGGTTCAGACGCTATATTCAAAAGAGTGGAAGGGTATTTTTGATTTTTTAAAATTTCGGAGTTTTTAAACCGCTGTATCTTATCTTCTAGTAGGCGTATTTAGGATTTTTTTGGCTCCCTACAAGCGCGAAACCCTCCTCTTTCGAATCATTTCATTCGGGTTTTTCGGAGAGAAACGGTTCAGACGCTATATTCAAAATAGTGGAAGGGTATTTTTGATTTTTTAAAATTTCGGAATTCTGAAACTGTATCTTATATTCTAGTAGGCGTGTTTATGATTTTTTTGGCTCATTTCAAGCGCGAAACTCTCCTCCGAATCATTTCATTCGGGTTTTTCGGAGAGAAACGGTTCAGACGCTATATTCAAAATAGTGCAAGGGTATTTTTGATTTTTTAAAATTTCGAAGTTTTTAAACCGCTGTATCTTATCTTCTAGTAGTCGCATTTAGGATTTTTTGAGCTCATTTCAAGCGCGAAACACTCCTCTTTCGACGGATTTTATTCGAGTTTTTCGGAGAGGAACGGTTCAGACGCAATATTCAAAATAGTGGAAGGGTATTTTTGATTCTTTAAAATTTCGGGATTTTTAAACCGCTGTATCTTATCTTCTAGTAGGCGTATTTAGGATTTTTTTAGCTCCTTACAAGCGCGAAACTCTCCTCTTTCGACTGATTTCATTCGGGTTTTTCGGAGAGAAACGGTTCAGACGCTATATTAAAAATAGTGGAAGGGTATTTTTGATTTTTTAAAATTTCGGAATTTTTAAACCGCTGTATCTTATCTTCTAGTTGGCGTATTTAGGATTTTTTTGGCTCCCTACAAGCGCGAAACCCACCTCTTTCGAATCATTTCATTCGGGTTTTTCGGAGAGAAACGGTTCAGACGCAATATATAAAATAGTGGAAGGGTATTTTTGATTTTCTAAAATTTCGGAGTATTTAAACCGCTGTATCTTATCTTCTAGTAGGCGTATTTAGGATTTTTTTGGCTCCTTACAAGCGCGAAACTCTCCTCTTTCGTCGGACTTCATTCGGGTTTTTCGGAGAGGAACGTTTCAGACGCTATATTCAAAATAGTGCAAGGGTATTTTTGATTTTTTAAAATTTCGGAATATTCAAACCGCTGTATCTTATCTTCTAGTAGGCGAATTTAGTATTTTTTGGGCTCATTTCAAGCGCGAAACACTCCTCTTTCGAATCATTTCATTCGGGTTTTTCGGAGAGAAACGGTTCAAACGCTATATTCAAAATAGTGGAAGGGTATTTTTGATTTTTTAAAATTTCGTAGTATTTAAACCGCTGTATCTTATCGTCTAGTAGGCGTATTAAGGATTTTTTTGGCTCCTTACAAGCGCGAAACTCTCCTCTTTCGACTGATTTCATTCGGGTTTTTCGGAGAGAAACGGTTCAGACGCAATATATAAAATAGTGGAAGGGTATTTTTGATTTTTTAAAATTTCGAAGTATTTAAACCGCTGTATCTTATCTTCTAGTAGGCGTATTTAGGATTTTTTTGGCTCCTTACAAGCGCGAAACTCTCCTCTTTCGTCGGACTTCATTCGGGTTTTTCGGAGAGGAACGGTTCAGACGATATATTCAAAATAGTGGAAGGGTATTTTTGATTTTTTAAAATTTCGAAGTTTTTAAACTCCTGTATCTTATCTTCTAGTAGGCGTATTTAGGATTTTTTTGGCTCATTTCAAGCGCGAAACTCTCCTCTTTCGAAACATTTCACTCGGGTTTTTCGGAGAGAAACGGTTCAGACGCTATATTCAAAATAGTGGAAGGGTATTTTTGATTTTTTAAAATTTCGTAATTTTTAAACCGCTGTATCTTATCTTCTAGTAGGCGTGTTTAGGATTTTTTTGGCTCATTTCAAGCGCGAAACTCTCCTCTTTCGAATCATTTCATTCGGGTTTTTCGGAGAGAAACGGTTCAGACGCTATATTCAAAATAGTGGAAGGGTATTTTTGATTTTTTAAAATTTCGAAGTTTTTAAACCGCTGTATCTTATCTTCTAGTAGGCGTATTTAGGATTTTTTTGGCTCCTTACAAGCGCGAAACTCTCCTCTTTCGACTGATTTCGTTCGGGTTTTTCGGAGAGAAACGGTTTAGATGCTATATTCAAAATAGTGGAAGGGTATTTTTGATTTTTTAAAATTTCGGAGTTTTTAAACCGCTGTATCTTATCTTCTAGTAGGCGTATTTAGGATTTTTTTGGCTCATTTCAAGCGCGAAACTCTCCTCTTTCGATTGATTTCATTCGGGTTTTTCGGAGAGAAACGGTTCAGACGCTATATTCAAAATAGTGCAAGGGTATTTTTGATTTTTTAAAATTTCGGAGTTTTTAAACCGCTGTATCTTATCTTCTAGTAGGCGTATTTAGGATTTTTTTGGCTCCTTACAAGCGCGAAACTCTCCTCTTTCGAATCATTTCATTCGGGTTTTTCGGTGAGAAACGGTTCAGACGCTATATTCAAAATAGTGGAAGGGTATTTTTGATTTTTTAAAATTTCGGAATTTTTAAACCGCTGTATCTTATCTTCTAGTAGGCGTGTTTATGATTTTTTTGGCTCATTTCAAGCGCGAAACTCTCCTCCGAATCATTTCATTCGGGTTTTTCGGAGAGAAACGGTTCAGACGCTATATTCAAAATAGTGCAAGGGTATTTTTGATTTTTTAAAATTTCGAAGTTTTTAAACCGCTGTATCTTATCTTCTAGTAGGCGTATTTAGGATTTTTTGAGCTCATTTCAAGCGCGAAACACTCCTCTTTCGACGCATTTTATTCGGGTTTTTCGGAGAGGAACGGTTCAGACGCTATATTCAAAATAGTGGAAGGGTATTTTTGATTTTTTAAAATTTCGGGATTTTTAAACCGCTGTATCTTATCTTGTAGTAGGCGTATTTAGGATTTTTTTAGCTCCTTACAAGCGCGAAACTCTCCTCTTTCGACTCATTTCATTCGGGTTTTTCGGAGAGAAACGGTTCAGACGCTATATTCAAAATAGTGGAAGGGTATTTTTGATTTTTTAAAATTTCGGAGTTTTTAAACCGCTGTATCTTATCTTCTAGTGGGCGTATTTAGGATTTTTTTGGCTCCTTACAAGCGCGAAACTCTCCTCTTTCGAAACGTTTCATTCGGGTTTTTCGGAGAGAAACGGTTCAGACGCTATATACAAAATAGTGGAAGGGTATTTTTGATTTTTTAAAATTTCGGAGTATTTAAACCGCTGTATCTTATCTTCTAGTAGGCGTATTTAGGATTTTTTTGGCTCATTACAAGCGCGAAACTCTCCTCTTTCGTCTGATTTCATTCGGGTTTTTCGGAGAGAAACGGTTCAGACGCTATATTCAAAATAGTGGAAGGGTATTTTTGATTTTTTAAAATTTCGGAGTTTTTAAACCGCTGTATCTTATCTTCTAGTAGGCGTGTTTAGTATTTTTTTGGCTCATTTCAAGCGCGAAACTCTCCTCTTTCGAATCATTTCATTCGGGTTTTTCGGAGAGAAACGGTTCAGACGCTATATTCAAAATAGTGGAAGGGTATTTTTGATTTTTTAAAATTTCGGAGTTTTTAAACCGCTGTATCTTATCTTCTAGTAGGCGTGTTTAGGATTTTTTTGGCTCCTTACAAGCGCGAAACTCTCCTCTTTCGACACATTTCATTCGGGTTTTTCGGAGAGAAACGGTTCAGACGCTATATTCAAAATAGTGGAAGGGTATTTTTGATTTTTTAAAATTTCGGAGTTTTTAAACCGCTGTATCTTATCTTCTAGTAGGCGTATTTAGGATTTTTTTGGCTCATTACAAGCGCGAAACTCTCCTCTTTCGAGTCATTTCATTCGGGTTTTTCGGAGAGAAACGGTTCAGACGCATATATTCAAAATAGTGGAAGGGTATTTTTGATTTTTTAAAATTTCGAAGTTTTTAAACCGCTGTATCTTATCTTCTAGTAGGCGTATTTAGGATTTTTTTGGCTCATTTCAAGCGCGAAACTCTCCTCTTTCGTACGCATTTCATTCGGGTTTTTCGGAGAGGAACGGTTCAGACGCTATATTCAAAGTAGTGGAAGGGTATTTTTGATTTTTTAAAATTTCGTAGTTTTTAAACCGCTGTATCTTATCTTCTAGTAGGCGTATTTAGGATTTTTTTGGCTCATTACAAGCGCGAAACTCTCCTCTTTCGAATCATTTCATTCGGGTTTTTCGGAGAGAAACGGTTCAGACGCTATATTCAAAATAGTGGAAGGGTATTTTTGATTTTTTAAAATTTCGTAGTTTTTAAACCGCTGTATCTTATCTTCTAGTAGGCGTGTTTAGGATTTTTTTGGCTCATTTCAAGCGCGAAATTCTCCTCTTTCGAATCATTTCATTTTGGTTTTTCGGAGAGAAACGGTTCAGACGCTATATTCAAAATAGTGGAAGGGTATTTTTGATTTTTTAAAATTTCGGAATTTTTAAACCGCTGTATCTTATCTTCTAGTAGGCGTATTTAGGATTTTTTTGGCTCCCTACAAGCGCGAAAACCTCCTCTTTCGAATCATTTCATTCGGGTTTTTCGGAGAGAAACGGTTCAGACGCTATATTCAAAATAGTGGAAGGGTATTTTTGATTTTTTAAAATTTCGGAATATTTAAACCGCTGTATCTTATCTTCTAGTAGTCGTATTTAGGATTTTTTGAGCTCATTTCAAGCGCGATACTCTCTTCCTTCGAATCATTTCATTTGGGTTTTTCGGAGAGAAACGGTTCAGACGATATATTCAAAATAGTGGAAGGGTATTTTTGATTTTTTAAAATTTCGAAGTCTTTAAACCGCTGTATCTTTTCGTCTAGTAGGCGTATTTAGGATTTTTTTGGCTCCCTACAAGCGCGAAACTCTCCTCTTTCGAATCATTTCATTCGGGTTTTTCGGAGAGAAACAGTTCAGACGCTATATTCAAAATAGTGGAAGGGTATTTTTGATTTTTTAAAATTTCGGAGTTTTTAAACCGCTGTATCTTATCTTCTAGTAGGCGAATTTAGTATTTTTTTGGCTCATTTCAAGCACGAAACACTCCTCTTTCGACTCATTTCATTCGGGTTTTTCGGAGAGAAACGGTTCAGACGATATATTCAAAATAGTGGAAGGGTATTTTTGATTTTTTAAAATTTCGAAGTTTTTATACCGCTGTATCTTATCTTCTAGTAGGCGTGTTTAGGATTTTTTTGGCTCCCTACAAGCGCAAAACCCTCCTCTTTCGAATCATTTCATTCGGGTTTTTCGGAGAGAAACGGTTCAGACGCTATATTCAAAATAGTCGAAGGGTATTTTTGATTTTTTAAAATTTCGGAATTTTTAAACCGCTGTATCTTATATTCTAGTAGGCGTGTTTATGATTTTTTCGGCTCATTTCAAGCGCGAAACTCTCCTCCGAGTCATTTCATTCGGGTTTTTCGGAGAGAAACGGTTCAGACGCTATATTTAAAGTAGTGGATGGGTATTTTTGATTTTTTAAAATTTCGTAGTCGTTTAAACCGCTGTATCTTATCTTCTATTAGGCGTATTTAGGATTTTTTTGGCTCCCTACAAGCGCGAAACTCTCTTCATTCGAATCATTTCATTCGGGTTTTTCGGAGAGAAACGGTTCAGACGCTATATTCAAAATAGTGGAAGGGTATTTTTGATTTTTTAAAATTTCGTAGTTTTTAAACCGCTGTATCTTATCTTCTAGTAGGCGTGTTTAGGATATTTTAGGCTCATTTCTAGCGCGAAATTCTCCTCTTTCGAATCATTTCATTTTGGTTTTTCGGAGAGAAACGGTTCAGACGCTATATTCAAAATAGTGGAAGTGTATTTTTGATTTTTTAAAATTTCGGAATTTTTAAACCGTTTTATCTTATCTTCTAGTAGGCGTATTTAGGATTTTTTTGGCACCCTACAAGCGCGAAACCCTCCTCTTTCGAATCATTTCATTCGGGTTTTTCGGAGAGAAACAGTTCAGACGCTATATTCAAAATAGTGGAAGGGTATTTTTGATTTTTTAAAATTTCGGAGTTTTTAAACCGCTGTATCTTATCTTCTAGTAGTCGTGTTTAGGATTTTTTTGAGCTCATTTCAAGCGCGATACTCTCTTCTTTCGAATCATTTCATTTGGGTTTTTCGGAGAGAAACGGTTCAGACGATATATTCAAAATAGTGGAAGGGTATTTTTGATTTTTTAAAATTTCGAAGTTTTTAAACCGCTGTATCTTATCTTCTAGTAGGCGTGTTTAGGATTTTTTTGGCTCCTTACAAGCGCGAAACTCTCCTCTTTCGAATCATTTCATTCGGGTTTTTCGGAGAGAAACGGTTCAGACGCTATATTCAAAATAGTGCAAGGGTATTTTTGATTTTTTAAAATTTCGAAGTTTTTAAACCGCTGTATCTTATCTTCTAGTAGTCGCATTTAGAATTTTTTGAGCTCATTTCAAGCGCGAAACACACCTCTTTCGACTGATTTTATTTGAGTTTTTCGGAGAGGAACGGTTCAGACGCAATATTCAAAATAGTGGAAGGGTATTTTTGATTCTTTAAAATTTCGGGATTTTTAAACCGCTGTATCTTATCTTCTAGTAGGCGAATTTAGTATTTTTTTGGCTCATTTCAAGCACGAAACACTCCACTTTCGACTCATTTCATTCGGATTTTTCGGAGAGAAACGGTTCAGACGATATATTCAAAATAGTGCAAGGGTATTTTTTATTTTTTAAAATTTCGAAGTTTTTAAACCGCTGTATCTTATATTCTAGTAGGCGTGTTTATGATTTTTTCGGCTCATTTCAAGCGCGAAACTCTCCTCCGAGTCATTTCTTTCGGGTTTTTCAGAGAAACGGTTCAGACGCTATATTCAAAATAGTGGATGGGTATTTTTGATTTTTTAAAATTTCGTAATTTTTAAACCGCTGTATCTTATCTTCTAGTATGCGTGTTTAGGATATTTTAGGCTCATTTCAAGCGCGAAATTCTCCTCTTTCGAATCATTTCATTTTGGTTTTTCGGAGAGAAACGGTTCAGACGCTATATTCAAAATAGTGGAAGTGTATTTTTGATTTTTTAAAATTTCGAAGTATTCAAACCGCTGTATCTTATCTTCTAGTAGGCGTATTAAGGATTTTTTTGGCACCTTACAAGCGCGAAACTCTCCTCTTTCGACTGATTTCGTTCGGGATTTTCGGAGAGAAACAGTTTAGATGCTATATTCAAAATAGTGGAAGGGTATTTTTGATTTTTTAAAATTTCGGAATATTTAAACCGCTGTATCTTATCTTCTAGTAAGCGTATTTAGGATTTTTTTGGCTCCCTACAAGCGCGAAAACCTCTTTCGAATCATTTCATTCGGGTTTTTCGGAGAGAAACGGTTCAGACGCTATATTCAAAGTAGTGGAAGGGTATTTTTGATTTTTTAAAATTTCGAAGTGTTTAAACCACTGTATCTTATCTTCTAATAGGCGTATTTAGGATTTTTTGAGCTCATTTCAAGCGCGATACTCTCCTCCTTCGAATCATTTCATTTGGGTTTTTCGGAGAGAAACGGTTCAGACGATATATTCAAAATAGTGGAAGGGTATTTTTGATTTTTTAAAATTTCGAAGTATTTAAACCGCTGTATCTTTTCTTCTAGTAGGCGTATTTAGGATTTTTTTGGCTCATTTCAAGCGCGAAACACTCCTCTTTCGAATCATTTCATTCGGGTTTTTCGGAGAGAAACAGTTCAGACGCTATATTCAAAATAGTGGAAGGGTATTTTTGATTTTTTAAAATTTCGGAATTTTTAAACCGCAGTATCTTATATTCTAGTAGGCGTGTTTATGATTTTTTCGGCTCATTTCAAGCGCGAAACTCTCCTCCGAGTCATTTCTTTCGGGTTTTTCGGAGAGAAACGGTTCAGACGCTATATTCAAAATAGTGCAGGGGTATTTTTGATTTTTTACAATTTCGAAGTTTTTAAACCGCTGTATCTTATCTTCTAGTAGGCGTATTTAGGATTTTTTTGGCTCCTCACAAGCGCGAAACTCTCCTCTTTCGACTGATTTCATTCGGGTTTTCCGGAGAGAAACGGTTCAGACGCTATATATAAAATAGTGGAAGGGTATTTTTGATTTTCTAAAATTTCGGAGTATTTAAACCGCTGTATCTTATCTTCTAGTAGGCGTATTAAGGATTTTTTTGGCTCATTACAAGCGCGAAACTCTCCTCTTTCGACTGATTTCATTCAGGTTTTTCGGAGAGAAACGGTTCAGACGCTATATATCAAAATAGTGGAAGGGTATTTTTGATTTTTTAAAATTTCGGAGTATTTAAACCGCTGTATCTTATCTTCTAGTAGGCGTATTTAGGATTTTTTTGGCTCCTCACAAGCGCGAAACTCTCCTCTTTCGACTGATTTCATTCGGGTTTTTCTGAGAGAAACGGTTCAGACGCTATATTCAAAATAGTGGAAGGGTATTTTTGATTTTTTAAAATTTCGAAGTTTTTAAACCGCTGTATCTTATCTTCTAGTAGGCGTATTTAGGATTTTTTTGGCTCTCTACAAGCGCCAAACTCTCCTCTTTCGAGTCATTTCATTCGGGTTTTTCGGAGAGAAACGGTTCAGACACTATATTCGAAATAGTGGAAGAGTATTTTTGATTTTATAAAATTTCGGAGTTTTTAAACCGCTGTATCTTATCTTCTAGTAGTCGTATTTAGGATTTTTTGGGCTCATTTCAAGCGCGAAACTCTCCTCTTTCGAGTCATTTCATTCGGGTTTTTCGGAGAGAAACGGTTCAGACGCTATATTCAAAGTAGTGGAAGGGTGTTTTTGATTTTTTAAAATTTCGGAGTTTTTAAACCGCTGTATCTTATCTTCTAGTAGGCGTATTTAGGATTTTTTTGGCTCATTTCAAGCGCGAAACTCTCCTCTTTCGAATCATTTCATTCGGGTTTTTCGGAGAGAAACGGTTCAGACGCTATATTCAAAATAGTGGAAGGGTATTTTTGATTTTTTAAAATTTCGGAGTTTTTAAACCGCTGTATCTTATCTTCTAGTAGGCGTATTTAGGATTTTTTTGGCTCATTTCAAGCGCGAAACTCTCCTCTTCGAGTCATTTCATTCGGGTTTTTCGGAGAGAAACGGTTCAGACGCTATATTCAAAATAGTGGAAGGGTATTTTTGATTTTTTAAAATTTCGAAGTTTTTAAACCGCTGTATCTTATCTTCTAGTAGGCGTATTTAGGATTTTTTTGGCTCATCACAAGCGCGAAACTCTCCTCTTTCGACTCATTTCATTCGGGTTTTTCGGAGAGAAACGGTTCAGACGCTATATTCAAAATAGTGGAAGGGTATTTTTGATTTTTTAAAATTTCGGAGTTTTTAAACCGCTGTATCTTATCTTCTAGTAGGCGTATTTAGGATTTTTTTGGCTCATTTCAAGCGCGAAACTTCTCCTCTTTCGAGTCATTTCATTCGGGTTTTTCGGAGAGAAACGGTTCAGACGCTATATTCAAATTAGTGGAAGGGTATTTTTGATTTTTTAAAATTTCGGAGTTTTTAAACCGCTGTATCTTATCTTCTAGTAGGCGTATTTAGGATTTTTTTGTGCTCATTTCAAGCGCGAAACTCTCCTCTTTCGAATCATTTCATTCGGGTTTTTCGGAGAGAAACGGTTCAGACGCTATATTCAAAATAGTGGAAGGGTATTTTTGATTTTTTAAAATTTGGAGTTTTTAAACCGCTGTATCTTATCTTCTAGTAGGCGTATTTAGGATTTTTTTGTCTCATTTCAAGCACGAAACTCTACTCTTTCGACTCATTTCATTTGGGTTTTTCGGAGAGGAACGGTTAAGACGCTATCTTCAAAATAGTTGAAGGTTATTTTTGATTTTTTAAAATTTCGTAGTTTTTAAACCGCTGCATCTTATCTTCTAGTAGGTGTATTTCGGATATTTTTGGCACATTTAAAGCGCGAAACTCTCCTCTTTCGTGTCATTTCATTCGTGTTTTTGGTAGAGAAACGGTTTAGACGCTATCATCGAAACAGTGGAACGGCATTTTTGATTTTTTAAAATTTCGGAGTATTTAAACCGCTATATCTTATCTTCTAGTATGCGTATTTAGGATTTTTACGGCTCATTGCAAGCGCGAAACTCTCCTCATTCGAATCATTTCATTCGGGTTTTTCGGAGAGAAACGGTTCAGACGCTATATTCAAAATAGTGGAAGGGTACTTTTGATTTTTAAAAATTTCGGAGTATTTAAACCGCTGTATCTTATCTTCTAGTAGGCGTATTTAGGATTTTTTTTGCTCATTTCAAGCGCGAAACTCTCCTCGTTCGAATCATTTCATTCGGGTTTTTCGGAGAGAAACGGTTCAGACGCTATATTCAAAATAGTGGAAGGGTATTTTTGATTTTTTAAATTTTCGTTGTCTTTAAACCGCTGTATCTTATCTTCCTATCGGCGTATTTAGGATTTTTTCGGCTCATTTCAAGCGCGTAACTCTCCTCTTTCGAATCATTTCATTCGGGTTTTTGGTAAAGAAACGGCTCAGATGCTATATTCAAAATAGTGGAAGGATATTTTTAATATTTTTAAAATTCAGGGTATTTAAGCCGCAGTATCTTATCTTCTCGTAGTCGTATATAGGATTTTTTTGGCACATTTAAAGCGCGAAACTATCCTCTTTCGAGTATATCATACGGGTTTTTTTGGAGAGAAACGGTTCAGACGCTATATTCATAAAAATGGAAGTTTATTTTTGATTTTTTAAAATATCGGAGTCTTTACACCGCTGTATCTTGTCTTCTAGTAGGCTTATTTCGGATTTTTTCAGCTCATTTCAAGCGGGAAAGTCTCCTCTTTCGAGTCATTTCATTCGGGTTTTTCGGGAGAGAAACGGTTCAGACGCTATATTCAAAATTGTGAAAGGGTATTTTTGATTTCTAAAATTTCGGAGTCTTTAAACCGCTGGATCTTATCTTCTAGTAGGCGTATTTAGGATTTTTCGGCTCATTTCAAACGCGAAACTCTCCTCTTTCGAATCATTTTATTTGAGTTTATAGGAGATAAACGGTTTGGACCGTATCTTCAAAAGAGTAGAAGGGTATTTTTGATTTTTTAAAATTTTAGATTTTTTAAACCGCAGTTTCTTATCTTTTAGTTGGCATATTTAGGATTACTTTGGCACATTTCAAGCGCGAAACTCTCCTCCTTCGAATCATTTTATTCGGGTTTTTCGGAGAGAAACCGTTCAGACGCTATATTCAATATAGTGGAAGGGTATTGTTTATTTTTTAAAATTTCGGGGTATTTAAACCGCTGTGTCTTATCTTCTAGTAGGCGTTTTTAGGATTTTTTTTGCTCATTTCAAGCGCGAAACTCTCCTCGGTCGAATCATTTCACTCTGGTTTTTCGGAGAGGAACAATTCAGACGCTATATTCAAAATAGTGGAAGGATATTTTTGATTTTTTAAATTTTCGATGTCTTTAAACCGCTGTATCTTATCTTCCTGTCGGCGTATTTAGGATTTTTTCGGCTCATTTCAAGCGCGTAACTCTCCTCCTTCGAATCATTTCATTTGGGTTTTTCGGAGAGAAACGGTTCAGACGATATATTCAAAATAGTGGAAGGGTATTTTTGATTTTTTAAAATTTCGAAGTCTTTAAACCGCTGTATCTTTTCTTCTAGTAGGCGTATTTAGGATTTTTTTGGCTCCCTACAAGCGCGAAACCCTCCTCTTTCGAATCATTTCATTCGGGTTTTTCGGAGAGAAACAGTTCAGACGCTATATTCAAAATAGTGGAAGGGTATTTTTGATTTTTTAAAATTTCGGAATTTTTAAACCGCTTTATCTTATATTCTAGTAGGCGTGTTTATGATTTTTTCGGCTCATTTCAAGCGCGAAACTCTCCTCCGAGTCATTTCATTCGGGTTTTTCGGAGAGAAACCGTTCAGACGCTATATTCAAAATAGTGCAAGGGTATTTTTGATTTTTTAAAATTTCGAAGTTTTTAAACCGCTGTATCTTATCTTCTAGTAGGCGTATTTAGGATTTTTTTGGCTCCTCACAAGCGCGAAACTCTCCTCTTTCGACTGATTTCATTCGGGTTTTCCGGAGAGAAACGGTTCAGACGCAATATATAAAATAGTGGAAGGGTATTTTTGATTTCTTAAAATTTCGAAGTGTTTAAACCACTATATCTTATCTTCTAATAGGCGTATTTAGGATTTTTTTGGTTCCCTACAAGCGCGAAACTCTCCTCTTTCGAATCATTTCATTCGGGTTTTTCGGAGAGAAACGGTTCAGACGCTATATTCAAAATAGTGGAAGGGTATTTTTGATTTTTTAAAATTTCGGAAGTTTTTAAACCGCTGTATCTTATCTTCTAGTAGGCGTATTTAGGATTTTTTTGGCTCCTTACAAGCGCGAAACTCTCCTCTTTCGACTGATTTCATTCGGGTTTTTCGGAGAGAAACGGTTCAGACGCTATATATCAAAATAGTGGAAGGGTATTTTTGATTTTTTAAAATTTCGAAGTGTTTAAACCGCTGTATCTTATCTTCTAGTAGGCGTATTTAGGATTTTTTTGGTTCCCTACAAGCGCGAAACTCTCCTCTTTCGAATCATTTCATTCGGGTTTTTCGGAGAGAAACGGTTCAGACGCTATATTGAAAAAAGTGGAAGGGTATTTTGGATTTTTTAAAATTTCGGAATTTTTAAACCGCTGTATCTTATCTTCTAGTAGGCGAATTTAGTATTTTTTTGGCTCATTTCAAGCACGAAACACTCCTCTTTCGACTCATTTCATTCGGATTTTTCGGAGAGAAATGGTTCAGACGATATATTCAAAATAGTGGAAGGGTATTTTTGATTTTTTAAAATTTCGTAGTTTTTAAACCGCTGTATCTTATCTTCTAGTAGGCGTATTTAGGATTTTTTTGGCTCCCTACAAGCGCGAAACCCTCCTCTTTCGAATCATTTCATTCGGGTTTTTCGGAGAGAAACGGTTCAGACGCTATATTCAAAATAGTGGAAGGGTATTTTTGATTTTTTAAAATTTCGGAATTTTTAAACCGCTGTATCTTATATTCTAGTAGGCGTGTTTATGATTTTTTCCGCCCATTTCAAGCGCGAAACTCTCCTCCGAGTCATTTCATTCGGGTTTTTCGGAGAGAAACGGTTCAGACGCTATATTCAATATAGTGCAAGGGTATTTTTGATTTTTTAAAATTTCGTAGTTTTTAAACCGCTGTATCTTATCTTCTAGTAGGCGTATTTAGGATTTTTTTGGCTCCTCACAAGCGCGAAACTCTCCTCTTTCGACTGATTTCATTCGGGTTTTCCGGAGAGAAACGGTTCAGACGCAATATATAAAATAGTGGAAGGGTATTTTTGATTTTTTAAAATTTCGGAATTTTTAAACCGCTGTATCTTATCTTCTAGTAGGCGAATTTAGTATTTTTTTGGCTCATTTCAAGCACGAAACACTCCTCTTTCGACTCATTTCATTCGGGTTTTTCGGAGAGAAACGGTTCAGACGATATATTCAAATTAGTGGAAGGGTATTTTTGATTTTTTAAAATTTCGAA